>NC_088930.1:30035000-30107500 GCF_038396675.1 Hydra vulgaris | reverse complement strand
TTACTAGTTAAAAATGGCAAGCATTTCCGCTAAACATGCGCAAAAGTGGAATGCAGCCAATAGAAATATGGATCATTTTTTAAATAAAAATAAAAGTTGACTAGAGGCCAATAATTTAAAATTTAAAATAAGTTTACATCGGTCCTGTGCTTCCACAACATCTGAAAGAAGTCGGCCTCAAGGTCGGCCAAAGAAAAACTTTGAAGACTCATCTTTAAAAACCAAAAGATGTAGAGTTGAAGACTCATTGCAATCGCGGAGTGCCAATGACATAACAACAGCTGCTAAAATAGCACACCGTTTGTCGGGTCAATAAAACGTAGCTACTTCTATTAGAAAAAGTACAGAAACCTTAGAGCAAAGAAAATCTACTGATGTTATATGTGGTAGCAGGCAGTTGGGTAGCGATGAGGCACTTGCTTATTATATAGATTCCAAGTGTACTATTCACTCTTATAAACAAATAAAAAAGTGGTCGATGAAAGCAGGGCATGTATTTCCATCTTACTATAATTGATGTAAATCCAAAAGGTTGTGCTACCCTCCATAAGAATTTATTTCCATCTCAGAAACACGAGCTGAAATTAAACTTCAAGTTATATTGAATAAAACAACTGAACGTTTAATTTAAACACGAAGTCAATTTCCCAAAAATGCATCCTCTAATTTGTGGCTTACATTAATAAGCAAATAGGGATGTGACGGAAGTTCTGGTCACAGTACCTTTAAGCAAAGATTTGAGAACTCCAATGCTAATGATGAGTTTCTGTTTGTCCCGTTGAGATTGAGTGATAACTCTAATACTATTATTTTATACACAGACTTTATACACAGACATACTTTATACACAGAAAGTATATTATGGCTAATATACTTTCTGTGAAATTTTTCAAAAAAATGCTTAAATCATAATCAATAAATCCCCATCAGCCATTATACCATGCTTTTAGTTATTACTGTTTTGTTTTCAGTTAATAAAATTAACTAACACTACTCAAAAGTAAATATTATAAGAAATATATTACATTGACTTAATAAAAAAATTATTTTCCGAGCAAAATATTCTATTTTTGTGCTTAGCCGCGTAAACTTTGTCACAACATTTTTTCCCCGAATTTCCGGATTGAGACTAAATTCTGCAGGACTACAAAGTACCATTAGGTATATAAAAATTCTGCAGGACTACAAAGAACCAATAGGTATATAAAAATTCTGCAGGACTACAAAGTACCATTAGGTATATAAAAATTCTGCAGGACTACAAAGTACCATTAGGTATATAAAAATTCTGCAGGACTACAAAGTACCATTAGGTATATAAAAATTAATTTACAATTTAATAGCTGATATAAATACCAAAACCAATTAAATACTAAAGTAACACAACTAAACACAACGTTAACAAAAATTAAAAAAAAAAAATTAACTATGTACATAAAAATGCCAAAAAACAAACTTGATCTTTTTTAATTAGTATAATTTATGTATTGTTTAAATATTTTTTACTTGTCAGATTGCAGCATAAAATTTTCGCATTTTATAAGACCAGATTAACTTTTAAATTTTTTTATTTAATTTTATTAATTAATTATTATTAATTTATTTGTAGGGTCTATGATATTTTAAATGTTTCTTCAAAAATTGGTAGAATTTAAAAAATCTCGAAATTTTTCTTCATCTTAAGTTTTGCATATATTTTATCTACTTCGATATTTTCTAAAAATACTTAAATATCGCCTTCCTCCTCCACGCCTCCCTACTAAAAAGCGCCCTTCTCCTACTCCCTACTAAAAGAACAAAGTGTTATTATATGCTAAATACATCAAAATATAATAGCAAATTTATTTAAACTTATCTTAAGAACTTAAAAATCATAAAACTGTTTATAATATAAAACTCTCTATTTAAATATTTTCATGAAGGATTAAATATTATCATGATAATATTGAAGGATACTACCACTAAAAGGTATAGCAATGATCTGGTGAAACCACTATCAACAGAAGTTGTTAATGTGGTGGCAGCTGGTAAATTAAATAAGAACTCAAAGCACTAATTATTAGTATAAACTATTTTGTTTCTTAAATGGATTAGGTTAGAATGACTTAAAAAAAAAGGCGAATTGCAAATAGTTAGTTGTCTGTTGGAATCAAGCAGTGTATCCAACAAACACACAAATGGGTGAGAGGACATGCCATGGACACAAACTACCCACAAAGAATTAGAATCAAAAATTTGAAAATATTGTTCAGTATCAGTCATCAAAAAATCTAAAGAAAATTTAAATAAACTAATAAAATGATGCTCATTAATCATTTCAACATGAACTGGATTTTTATAGAAATCCTTTAATGAGTCTTTTGGTACCACAAAACCAACAACAAGAGTCCAATGAGCATGGAGTCCTTGAAAAAACCCTGGAACATGGTTAGATAAACTACGATCATAAGTAATAACAACAGGGTTTCCACGCAAAATATTATGTAATATGTCATGCTTTGTCATCTCAGTAATATCACTAACTACTAATGGAATTTGAAAACATTTTTCAGCTAAATAAACCAAATTGTATGCACAAAATATCTCTCCATCATTGCTGATACCTGACTTTAATGCCCATTCAAGACAAGATTTTGGTTCTGTACTTAATTCATTTAAAACACAAGCACAACCACAAAAAACTGAACTGTTTAAAAAATTGCAACGCTTTAAGTGACTAATCGTATTTAACATAGTTATAGCTGAAATTCCACAAGATGGTCCGATTTGCTGTTGCCATTTTGTTTCAATGAAAAAACAAATGAAATCTTCAGCATTACTTTTTTCAAGCAATGCTTCTTTTATGATTTTAGATAATTCACTATGACTGAAACTTTCACTTATATCATATTCATCTATTAATCGTTTCCGAAGCCAAATATTTAGTTCATTTGAGACTGCTATGTTGGCACGTTTTGCAAACAATTCTTCAAGAGAAGAAACTTGTGATGCACTAAGTTGCTTTGAACTAGTTTTCATTGAGGATATTGGGTCACAACGCTTGTAACCAATATGCTCATAAAACAATGCCTAATAAAACAAAATACGAAATAATAAAACCATATACAAAAAAAGCAACAACAAAAAAACAAACACAAAATTAAACAATGAAATTTGATGAATTAAAACATGTATAATAAAAACAATTATTCATAAAATAAGTAATAATGAAACTGTAAAGTATTATATATATATATATATATATATATATATATATATATATATATATATATATATATATATATATATATATATATATATATATGTATATATATAACTAAATAAAAATAGCATAGAAATTTTAAATTTGATTCTAAATTTCAGATTTCACAAAATAAAAAAAATAAGACTCCAATGATTATTTTGCAGTCTTATTTTGCACAAAAAAAAGTTATAAATTAACAAATTAAATTTAATTCAAAGAATTAAACATTAAATGAAAGGAGGGGATATAATTAAAGTTCAGGGGAAAATGATCAAGGATTAAAAAATAAATGAAAAGAGTTTTACATATCAGGCTTATCTAGCAACTTTTTAATCAATTTTAAGAAATTATCTATATTTTGCAGATTATGTTGCTTTTTTTTTACTAAAAATATCATAGTGTTAAAGAAGTTAAAATTAAACCAAATTCTGAAGAAATGCAGTATTTCAATAATAATAATGCAAAATATATAGTTTTTACTGGCTTAATCAAATAAATATTGATTTTATGTAAATAACTTTTTACTTATTTTTGTAATGAATCCAATATTTAATTTTTGAATTTTAAAAATTTGTAATTTTTATTACCATATCAGGAGTAGATACATATACATATGCAATATTTAAAGAGCGAACATAATGTTCTGCATATTCTGTTAAAATTCTACCAAGTCCCAAACCTCTCATGTTTGGGGCCACCACAAGAGAATAAAATATTGCACACTGTCCATCACCTCTTCCATTTGCTCTAACTATTTTCACATGGGCAACAACTGATTTATTAGAGTCTTTAAAAGTTAAAACAAGATGACAAGGTAATCGGTCATTGGATTCATTTAACATCTTTTCAAGATTTCGGTTTTTTTCCAATTTGCTGTGATTCCATTGCAATGCTACCAATTCAGCAGCTGGCTCAGCAAATTCTTTTTCTTGATGAATAAAAACACATCGAACTATGGAATGAACATTACTTTTATCTAACACTTTCATTGTAAACTAAAATATACCAGATAGAACTTTCTATTTAGCAGCTTTAAATTTTATGACCTATAATGACTTTAAAAAATATTTAATGACAATATATTTTTTTAAGTTATTATATGTTTTATGTGTAAAATTTTAAACTAATAATGTAAAGTTTTAATATATATATATATATATATATATATATATATATATATATATATATATATATATATATATATATATATATATATATATATATATATATATATATATATATATATATATATATATATATATATATATATAAATATATCTTTAGCAACGTAATAGCAATAAATCTGAGCGTATTTTTAAGAATATAATTATAAACATGCCAACCATCTGATTTAATGTCCTCTAATATACCTAAATTTTATTCTTTTTCTTTTGTTGAGGAATTAAAACAAGTTGATATAACTAATAAATATATAATTTCCTATGATGTTGAAAGCTTATTTACTAATACTCCACTTAAAGAAACTATAAATATAGCTATTGATTTATACTTTAAAGATAAAACGTGTTTAAAATATTTTTTAAATCTTAGTTCAAAAAATTGGCGAATGTGTATTTCAGGCACCCCCCTTTAGTAAGTCCGTATGTAAGTCCGCATGTAAGTATACGAAACAAATATTGTTGAAAACCATACCCGAACCATACCCTAACCCTAGCCCATGGGAGGGTTAGGCTCGGGTTTAGGCTCAGGGTTTGTTTTAGGGTTTGGTTAAGGTATGACAATTAATAAAATAAACTTTATTGTTGGGTTAAGAGTTAGAGTATGAACGCACGGATGCAGAATTTTTTGATGTTTGAGATACCTAACTTCCAGACAGGGAGCAAACTGCATAAACTTAAATGTGGATGGTTTACAAAAAAATGCGAAATCAAATGAGGATGGTCTGCAAAAAATTGCAATGATTGGAGCCTGGGAACAAAAAAGCCCTAAAATTTTAGCTACACCTGCCTCAAACGTGAGAGCAACAAGTTGATAAAATATTTTTTCTACTATTCTCAACTAAATCTATTTTCATCGATAAATTTTATAACTCAAACAATAATCTCTTAGCGTTCAACAATTATGGCCTTATAAAATTTGCAACCCCCTCAACTTAAGAAGGTTCAAACTTTTTATGATCATGGTTTTTGAACGCTAAGATATTATTGTACGAATTTTAAAATTTATTGATGAATATAGATTAATTATTTTTTAAGAATATAGATTAATTATTTTGAATATAGATTAATTATTTTATTTGATTTAGATGAATATAGATTAATTATTTTATTTTTTATTAATTAAGAATAGTATAAAAATTATTTTACCAACTTGTTGCTCTCACGTTTGGGGCAGGTGTAGCTAAAATATTAGGACTTTTTTGTTCCCAGGCTCCAATCATTTCAATTTTTTGCAGAGCAAATCAAATATTTGATATAATTATAAACAAATAAATTTTTGGAGTTAGCTCCATGTCTGGAACACGGTGATTCAAGCAAAGGATTTTATTGTGAGCATGCGCATTAAATTAGCTTTTAAAAAAAATGGTGAAGCATTTTTCCGTAAAAACTAAAAACTTTAGCGGTTGATTTCCTGTTTAAATATGTAATTAGTCTTCGCGATCAAAAAAAGAAAAAAAGTTTTTAAATTATATAATTGATAAACTCTTCATTAAATCAAAAAAAAAAAAAACATTAGCCGTAACGAAAGAAAACTTTTTGTTTGAAATAATTAGGTTTTTAGCTAAAATAAAGTACAGCATCACCTCAATTATTTAAAGAATATTTTTGCAAATTAAAGTTTTTTAAATAAAAAGTAAAATATATTCTTACTCTAGATATTGTAAGGAAAAATTTATTCATTTTTACCTGTCATTTTTTAAAATTGAGATAGGGTAGAGCGGGGTATATCGAAACAGTGGGGCATAACGGTACAATTATGCCTAAAGTCTTGTATCTCAGCTAAAAACTTTTTTTTTCAATAAATTTTTTTTGGATAAAATATTTTAAATTATTGTGCTTTATTATAGTGAAAAAAAAATTAATTTTAGAAATACCAAAATTAAAAGTACTAAAACGCATCAATAAGTTTGCGAAAAATTAAATTTGCGAATTTTCTTTAGCGATACAATGACAAAAGATCTTGAACTATTGCTAATTTGCTTTATTTATAAAAAGTTTATATTATTCAAAGAGTATTTTTATCCTCTTTTTGAATCTGGTTTTAATAAAAGATCTGGAATTAGGGAGTTTAGGCAATATTTATTGCGAATGTAAATACTTTTTATATTAAATGGATTATATTTTTTATTATATTTCATTTTCAAAATGGTTTCAACCACCTCTGTAACTTATTTAGTACCGAAGATATACGTGTTTAAATATTTTCAATTCATAGACTTTTTATGAAATATTTTAGTATCTCGTTAAATTTTTGGCACCCAAAAAAAACGTTTTTATCTTTTTTTTTTCTTGCATAAAAAGTTGCGTAAACTAACTTATAATAAAATTTTATTAGAAATTAAATTGTAAATCCAAATTATTTGAACAATTCCTAAGTAAAATTTTTTGGAGGGTTAACGCAGACGTACCATGAAATAGTCAATCAACAGTATAATATGTTAGAATATGCTTTAAATTTTTTTGTACAAAATAAATTTTTAAATGTTTTAATTTATAATACGTTAAGCGTAACAAAACTTTGATGATAAATATTAACTTAAATTATTTTTATTAAAATAAATTAATTTTATTTTTCTTTAATAAATTATCAATTGAACAACGTGGACCCAAACAAAACAGGCCGAAAACGTCAAAATACGTACAAAATAAACATAAATCTAAAATTTATTTTTACACAAACAAAAAAGATTTTAGTCAACGACTTGTTAATAATTTCAGTATTATTATAAATTCAAAAAGAGACTTAACCGCTTATAGTCTACTGTTTCGACTTATTTATTGTTTTCAGCACCTACGATAATATTTTATGGATAAATTTATCGTAGATAAAAGATCTACGATAAATTTCTATTTTTTAATGGGGTTAGGGCTTTGAACTTTTTTGAAAATTTTGAAAACAATGAATGAAAAACTCGTTGAATTGTTCTATTTTATTGTGTTTGGCTTTATTTGATTGTGTACTCTCGAGTCCATAATTTAAAGGGGGGGGGGGGGCGTTTATTAATTTTTGAGAAACTTTGCCACCCACCCTAAGCTTATTAAGACCCCCCTCCCGTTTATTATTTTTTACTTGTTATTAACAAAAAAATGATATTTAAAAACTAAAAAAGAAAATCAGTGAAAATTAGCTTTAAAAATTAAAAAATATATACTAGTTACTGATAAGTAATAAAACTTTCAGTGTAATTTCTGACCCCTCCTCCCGGTTTATTAAATCTTGACTTAACTCCCCACCCCCACCCACACTTTTATTACCCCCTCCCTCTTGTATTAGGAAATTGAGAGTACATAGATTAACAGATATGGAATTAACATAGATTAACAGTCACGGAAATACTTATACGGATTATCTTATCTATCTATTTGTCTTAAATTTTTTAAAGATGTCTTAAATCGTTTTTTCTTCGAAATAAATTATCGCACTATTAATGTACCTAAGTTTGACTATATGTTGCAAATTATTTGATTTGCAACATATAGTCAAATTATTTTGAATTAATTTTTAAAATTCATTCAAAACTTTGCAGACATCATATCTGTAAATTTATGCAATTTTATATTATACATAATTTGCCTTGGCTATTCCGTTCATAAATTAGACAAAATTGTCTAACTTACTTAACGAAGTGCACCAACGAGAAGGTAAGCCATAGGACTTTGCACTCCATCAGTGAGCTGTCATGTTGCCTAAGGTTAGCCCTTCATTTCTGGATTCTTTCCTTTACTTGATAGGCAGTTAATGTAAAAGTAATACTAAATTAGCCTAAGGTTAGCCCTCCATTTCTGGATTCTTTCCTTGACTTGATAGGCAGTTCATGTAAAAGTAATAATAAATTAGCCTAAGGTTAGCCCTCCATTTCTGGATTCTTTCCTTTACTTGATAGGCAGTTCATGTAAAAGTTATAGTATTTTTGCATAAGCTTTTTTTTTTTAAAATAATAAAGTGCAGTTAAGCTGCAAATAAACAACAACAAATAAACAAAATTGGTACAGATAAACATATCAGATATGATTCATACTATTTATAAAGGTAAAAACCACTGAACTCAAATGCAGTAAAAACACTTTATTGGAACATAACAATAAAAAAAATAAGATTAATATATACTATAACATTATTTTAAATTTACATTAAATAAAATTACCTTGCAATCCTAGCTACAAAGAATAAGATCACCTTTTTCAAAATCAATTGATAAAGGAAATGACCATATTTCATCAGGTTCGTTATCATACTTAACAAGGTATGTAGTTCTTCTACCGTTTAATTGATCAATATGAACCACTTGCGCACGTTCCCAAGATACTTCATGAGCATCTTCTTCTCTAACACGATGTTGTATAGAAAACCTACAAAATCAGATGGATTGTTAATAAATTTTGATAAGGAGTGCTTTTTTTGTTGCTCTATTAATTTGTTTAGTCTTGCATCTTAAATTTTTTCCATAAATTCGTTTTTTTTGTTTTCAACAGCTGCATCACGTATTTTATGAGGCTTTAAATTATTACTTATATTAGTTAAAGATTGTTTGTTTGGTGTTAAATTTGCTTGAATAACAATAAGAAGATTTTTATATAATTCCTCTGAAGACAAGTTTATTCTTTTGCTTCCTTCTACCTTTGTTTTACAAAAAAGTTTTTTGTCACAATCGACATCTAAGATTATGCGATAAAAATTAAGTTGAGCAAGGAGTACTTTTGATTTCAATGGCTCTTCTATATTAGAAACTATTTCCTCTACTTCCTCTAATGATATCCATGCCCTTACATTTAAATTTATCAAATCATTACAAGCTGCAACTTTTTTATGTTGTAGTTTAATTTCTTCTCGATTTTTTTCTTCTTGCTTTGCTAGAAGGTGCATAGCTTTATCTTTTTTAAGAGCTTCTTTTCTTTCATCATATTTGCTTTTCATTAATGACAGGGACATTAGAAGCAGCTTCAGAAACTGAAACAGAAACAAAAGAGTTAGATGGATTCCAATATTTACCACCTGGTAACTGATTAGCACACTGACGTTCTAAAATAACAAGAATTGCATGGAAAATAATTTCAAATGATTGCACAGTTAAAGAATCAAACTTATCATTTTGAGTGCATTCAAACAGTCTGGCGTAAACCACATCTTGATGAAGAAGATTAGTATCCTCAAAAATTTTTCCATTAGCAAATAATAAAGAAGATGCATCCATACATAGTGATAAAAGTCTAATTTTTAAGCGAAGTAGGTAGGGGTTTAAAAATAAAATACTATCAAGTGATTTGATAGTTCGCCACATTGGACCAGTAAGTAGTTTGTCAACAATACCTAATGCACGAACTTCAGCAATGAATACAAGATTTGTGATGTCTTCTTTAATTGCTTTTAATAAATTATTAGGGTTAGGCCAAGCATTAAGAAATTCTGTTATAGCATCCTTATGATAGGGCAGCTGCATTGTAATATAAAATATTAAAACAATTTCCAATAAATGAAACAAAAAAAGATTTATCATTACGAGAAGAAAGAAAAGAATTAAACCATGATGCAACACCAGCTTCTTCACTAATGAATGAAATGCCTTACATGTGGTACGAACTAACCTTACAACACCACATTCTTTACCACTAAAAGCAAAAACAGATTCAAAATCATTTTGAAGCAGAATTTTTTCAAAAGAATTCAAAACCTTATCAGTTTCAGATGCAAAATTAGCGAGCAAATAAAGTTTACAGAAAAAATTACTCATATCCTTCATATTGTCTTTGACATCTGAAGAAAGCAAATGCCAGTTATTAATTGCAATCGGCAAAAGTTGTTCTCCTAATGTTTTTAACTGTGAGTTAAAAAGATTAACTGAAGATAAATCCGACATTGTTGATTTAATTGATGTTATTAACTTAGCAAAATTAATTTCTTTTTTAGTGGCTGAGTTGCTAACAACGTCACAAATGCCATCTACTATATTAGTAAAGTTTTGCAAGACAGTTGTCGCATCTTTTCCAACCACTTCTGACAAACCAAAAGATAAAGTTTTCCTACTGATTGTAGTAATTTGAAAATTTTGATAATGCTTATGGTATTTCTGTGTACCATCATCATGCAAACAATTGCCTATATTAGAGTTTTTATTTGTTAAATTATTTTTAAGCATTGCTTCAGCAACTTGAAATTGATCTAAAATTGAAGCTTCCTGCATTAACCTACATTTTACAGCAGCTGATGGTAGCCTAGATATGTTCTTTTTTGCTAGTTTGTTTAATACTACTTTTATGACTCCATTGACACTATTCATACTCACGTTCATTGAAAGAAGTTTCATGATAGTTTCTCGAATGTCATCACTGCATCTGCCATCTTCAAATGTTATTACTTCCTTGTCATCTAACAAAGAAACCAATTTTTGAAGTTCTTGATTCTCCTCATTTAAAATGTTTGTCTTATTACATAACGAAACAACTTCATCCTCTAAACTTATAACATCTTTCATATTGCAGTCATTAATATAGTTGGTTTTATTTTGCAAAATAATTTTTAAATGACTCACTTTTTTTTGCAGCTTTATTTTCTCGTTTTTTAATTCAGAAATGTTTATATCGGAATTTTTAAGAACTGAAGTAATATCTTCTATTTTTTTTTTTTAATTGCGGCATTTTATATTTTGTTTCATTTTTTAATGAATTTATTTCATTTTTTTAAATTTTCAGTTGAGTATTACGATATTTTATTTTTTTATTCAAATTTCTAACATTAAATGATTTATTTTTGGACTTTAATACTTCTAATTTGTTTTCAATAATATTGAGTTTTTTGAAATAAGTATTTGCAGATTGCTTGACATATCTTCAAAATCCTTTAGATGCTTAAAATAATCCAATTCTAAATCCATCATCGATTCAAGTTTCCTTTTTAAATTTTTATTTTCTTTTTTGAGCATTTTGTTTTTACTGATAAGGATTGTTTCTTTACAAACTTCAGAACTAATAGATGTATTATTAGGAATATTTGTCACAGGTGGAATAAAGGCTTCACTTAATAACAAATCCAACTTTTTATTTTTGCATTGTTCCTTTAATTTTCTGATATTATCAACTAATCTATTTATCTTTGTAGCTAATTGTTTTTCATAGCAGAGGAGCTGAACATTAAAATCACTGCAAAATTTACAATATAATGCATTGTTAGAGGTATCTTTTAACGTTAAATACCAATTATAAATTTCTTCATTAAACATTTTATCTAAACTATTTTTTCATAAATCAAGTCAAGAAAATATATAAATTTAAATCAATCTAAACATCATACCTAAATTAATATCCAAAAATTTAATGAACTATAAGGTTATTTATTTATCAAAACAATCATTGTTTTGATAAATAAATAACCTTATAGTTAATTAAATTTATTGATATCAATTTAGGTATGATGTTAAGATTCAATGTTACAATGAAAGTAAGTTTTAAATAATATATACAATGTTATATATAAAACTTACAGGTTAGTTAAAATAATAAAAAACTTAATGATAAATATACAGATGATTTAATTAACAACACTTTAAAACTTTTTATTCAGTAAATAAATAGTTTTATTTATTTACTGACTACAAATTTTTACCTAAATATTTACCGAAATTAGAAACAAATTACTTCATTGAAGTAATTTGTTTCTAATTTTATATTTAGTTTATATTTACTGAAGTCTTCAGTAAATGATTTAATAAATCTTATTTTGAAAGTTAATAATACTTATCAAAAAGTTAATAATACTTATCAAAAAAGTTCAGCTAGATATATCAACCAAAATCATACTATATCAATATCAGCATTAATGCACAAAAATGTATAATAATGTTCAATAAAAATAACAGATCTTTTTTTCCATATGTTACTATATTAAAAAAATATAGTTAATCTTAATCTTAATACTACAGAAATGTTTAATGTTTAATGTCGTTTTATTAGTTATGCTTTGAAAGAACGCGTTCTCTAAATTCACGCGGTCATCGGAGAAAGATCTCTTAAGCGAGTTGAAACTTTTTTCCTTATGAAATTTAATTATTAGTTTAGATATATTACATAAAGAATCATACTAAGATAAATAATCATCGTTAAGATCATATTATAATTGAAGCAAGTATATAGAATAGTTGTATATACATTTTTATTAGATCAAGTAGAAAGGATTTAAATTTTTATTAGATGAAGTAGCAAGGATCTTAAGTAGAAAGGATTTTAATTTTTTAAATCGTTTATATTTTGTTTGTTTTAGCTTTTCTTTTAGCAGTTTTATTATTTTATTTTTTAGATGGAAAATAGGGGTATGGATGTTATTTAAAGTTTTACTAATGCTATTTCCATAAAATGGTTATTACTACTTTAAAATTTTTGTGATGCCATTAACTATTTTTGTTCTTTTTTAGAAAATTTAGAAAAATTAAAATTTTGTGCCAACACTGACATGGCATGTCACATGATATTATATGTAAAGGTTAAATTTTATTATGAAGATGACTGTTCTTATGAAAAAAAAAAGGTAAGGAGTATTGTTTGTAAATATATATTTTGTTTATTTTGAATCTTTCTAAATTTTCTCGCGTCATTTTTAAAATTTTTGTTTGTACACGTTTATAGTATGCATTTATGCTTTTTTGATATGTATGTGTATGTGGTAATAAGTGCTTTATAGTTGTTTTATCAATGTGTTTTTATAATAATGTAAAGTGTTTTTTATTGTTTGTGTATGTGTCAATATGTGTTATATAATTATTTTTAAAAATGTGTTTAAATATGTATATATTTAACCTTATATACATATTTTAACACATTTATTATGTTTAAAGTTAGTACATATGTTTATATTATGTTGTTTCAAAGTGCTGTGACTTTGTAAACGTGTAGAGTAAGATTTGTCAACTTTGCCAGCCAAGTGATGTACTTATAACAGAGGGTTACACGATAGTCTATAGTGTCAAAAAATACATAATAATGTATTTTAATAACATTTTGTTTAATGTTGTTACTTATGTTCTGTTAAATATGAACGTTATCTTACTTATTGTTATAAACATATTATTAGGTATGTTACATGAAATTTTTAAACTCATCAAATTCTAGGTTGTTATATATCATTTTAAGTGAAAAAATTTTCAAAATCGAACCACCCTACAAAAAGTTATGAAGTTTTAAATACCGAATTTTCGATATTAGGGTTTGTTGCAGAAACTGTGGTCAAAATAAAGTTTTTATTAACTAAAACTATTATAACTTAATCAATATTTATCCAAAAGTTTATATCTGGGTATCAAAAGATAGATACAAGAGTTATCATCAAATTTATAAAGGTTTCTAGGTAACGGGCGCATCTGGGGGCAAGAGGGCCACAAAACCACCATCCATACCGGCAATAAAGACTAACAATATTTATAAAAAAGTGTTTGTTTTTTTTAATGAAAATATAAATTTTTATATAAAAGATGTTTTGTAATTAGCTATCAGACTACAGTCAAATATAGAAGTTTTATCATTGTCTTTGGGTGGATGTAAGGGTGATGGTTTCAAACACCCTATTATCAAAAATGACTCTTTTTTTATAAATATTTATCTTTATAATTAAAAAGAAATCTAGTTAAAAAAATTAATATAGATTTATTTAATATTAATAATTATTATAGATTTATTAATTAAAAAAAATATAGTTAATGTTTATAATTTCTATAATCAATTTTTGTTGTCTTTAGTACTTTTTTTTTTTTTAATTTCTATTATACATTTTGTTGTCATTACTATTGCTTATTGTTATTTTTAAAAATATTTACATTACTATTATTAACTACTTTTAACTATTACTACTAATATTTATATTGTTATTATTATTGTTATTATTACTATTATTATTATTGTTATTATAATTATTATTGTTATTATTACTATTATTATTATTGTTAGTAGTATTATTACCACCGTTATTTTTATGTTATAAAGTTTATTATTTTTATTATATATTATGAAAATTAGCATTATGTTTATTTGAATTAGATATTATTAACATTAGCAGGTGTTTATTTTATATTAGTAAATTTACTATTTGTAAACATCCTTGAATGTAAAATCTTATTTCAGAAATAAATTATTGATTGATTGATTGATATGGAAGATTGAATGGTAGAGTAATGGTATGGTAGAATGATAAAAGACATAAGTCACGAATTTACAGTAACATGCCTTTTAGAAACATGGTGCAAAGACGAAAATACCATAAACTCAAATTTTCAATTACAAGGATATAAAGCTCTCCATCAAACTTGTAGTAGAGGTACTGGCGGAGGAATATGTTTCTACATACATAATACAATACACTTTAAAAAAGTAGAAAGCCTCAGCATACTGAACGTAAACTGTGAACTTTTCACGGTTGAATTAACAAACCAAAACAAAGCAAATGCGTATATAACTGGCTTATATAGGCCACCAGATGGCAATATAAAATCTTTTAAAAAACATATAAATCTGTACCTAAAACTGGCTAAAAATAAGCGCTTATATATAATGGGAGATACTAATTTGGATCTTTTAAAAATAAAAACTAATAGCAATGTCAAATGCTTTTTAAATAATCTTTTACAGCACGGCGTAGTACCCTTAATAAATAAGCCGACTCGAGTAACTCTCCAAACCGCTACCCTCATCGATAACATATTTACAAATAATACTATAAAATTTAACATTCAAAGCGGAATAATAAAATCTGACATAAGTGACCATTTTCCAATATTTTTTCTACTTAAAAATTTCAACAACAAAAAAGAAAACAAACAATGATTATAACAAAAAGGCAAATAAATCAAACAAATTTAACAAAGTTCCGAAGCAACTTAGCAATGGAAAACTGGGATCAGGTTGTTAATTGTAAAGATACTAACACAGCTTACAATATTTTTAAACTCACTTTTGCAAGTTTGTACAAAAAAGCGTTTCCGAAGCTTGAACAGTTAACTAAATTCAAAAACCTTAAAAGTCCTTGGATGACAAAAGGTCTTATCAAATCTTCAAAAAAAAAACAAAAGCTTTATGAAAAGTTTTTGAAAAAAAAGACTTATAAAAACGAATATAAAAAATATATAAACAATACAAAAATCTATTTGAAAAATTAAAAAAGCATTCAAAAAAAAACTATTATTGCAATTTATTAGAAAACTTTAGTGGTAACACAAAAAAAAAACATGGGGCGTAATTAAAGAGGTAACAGGGAAAAAAAAAGATGCCACCAAAGTATTCCCGCAATACTTAAAAACAGATGAGAATGATACAGTAGCCAATAAGGCAATAGATATTGCAGAGAAATTTAATAATTATTTCATAAAAATTGGGGAAAAACTAGCTAATAAAATAACTTTTGGAAAAAAATGTTATAAATCGCATTTAGAAAAAAAAGCGTCAGTTATGAACGAGCTTCATATAATTCCGGATGAGCTTAAAAAAGCATTTAATACCTTACAACAAAACAAAAGTCCAGGTTTAGATGACATTAGCGTGAACGTTGTAAAAAATGTCTACGATATTATTGAGTATCCCCTTCTGCATATCTGTAATCTGTCTTTAAAAAATGGGGTATTCCCTAATCAGCTAAAGCTAGCAAAAGTTGTTCCTATATTTAAAAGCGGAGATGATTCTATAGCTTCTAACTACAGGCCTATTTCTATTTTATCATGCATTTCAAAAGTATTAGAGCGCATAATGCACAATAGACTTTACAACTACCTGTTAAACCACCACCTGCTTAATAATAACCAATATGGTTTTCAAAAACACCATTCAACAGAACACACTATAGTCAAACTTGTCAACGAAATTTTAAATGGGTTTGACAACAATAAATACACTCTTGGGGTTTTTCTCAATCTTTCAAAAGCGTTTGACACAGTTGACCATGAGATTCTTCTTTATAAACTGTATAATTATGGAATAAGAAATAACAATTTAAAATGGTTTCGCTCTTACCTTAATAATTGGAAACAAGTTTTATCATATGACAACACTGTAACACGACTTGAAAACATTACTTGTGGGGTTCCACAAGGATCAATTCTTGGTCCATTGTTATTCCTCGTTTACATTAACGATATCTACTTATCTTCTAACATACTTAACTTTGTCCTTTTTGCTGATGATACGCAATATTCTTTAGCCACACAAACATTAGCCTATTATTTAACACTGTTAATCAAGAACTTGAGAACCTGAACGAATGGTTTAAGGCTAACAAACTCTCTTTAAATGTCGAAAAAAGTAAATATATTCTTTTTACAAAATTATCAAAATCTGAAACCCTCCCCTTAAAACTACCTGATTTACTAATTGATAAAACAAAACTTAAACGAGAATACTCAATCAAGTTTTTAGGCGTAATTCTTAATGAACATATTAGCTGGAGTAATCATATCAAAGTAATAGAAAATAAAATATCTAAAATTATTGGTATTATGTATAAAACAAAACATATCCTGAACGCAAATTGTTTAAAAAATATTTATTTTGCATTTATTCATAGCTACATCAGCTACTGCAACGTTATCTGGGCAAGTACTTATCCTTCAAAGTTAAATACAATCTACAAAATACAAAAACGAGGAAGTCGCTTGATATTAAATGCAAATAAATACGCTAGTGCCAGACCACTACTAAGAGAAATTGGAGAGCCTAATGTCTATGAAATAAATATTCTTAATATACTTATTTTTATGTTCAAGTTTAAAAATGGTATGCTACCAAGCATTTTCCAAACTTACTTTTTTTCTTTAAACCACAAATACGAAACTAAATACTCAATAAATAACTTTTGTATACCTAAAACATTATTAAAACAAGCTGATTTTTCGATATCTTGCCGAGGGCCGCGGTTATGGAACTTGGTTTTAACGAGTAATATAAAAACTTTAACTTCAACTCAACAATTTAAACGTGCAACAAAACAACACTTATTTGATTTTGATACAAAGCAATTACTATCCTTTTATTAAAAATTTTGATAATGTTAATTATCTAATATCTAATAAATTGACGCAACATGTTAATTATATTGTATGGTACTTAAAACATGTTTGATATTATTCTATATTATAATAATAACGGAATTTGTAAATGCAATATTTATTATAACTTACGCCATTTGTAGATGGAATATAAAACAGAATTTATTTGGTTTTGTATGTATATATGAACGGACTTATATTTGCATGTATGTGTGTGTGTGTGTGTGTGTGTGTGTGTGTGTGTGTGTGTGTGTGTGTGTGTGTGTGTGTGTGTGTGTGCGTGTATAATAAAAATAAAAGTAGAATAAAATAGAGAATTAAAAATAATAATAATTTTAAAAAAATAATTAAAACATTTTTTTTCTTCTTCTTTTTTTTCTGCAAATAGTAAATTGATTGTTAAATCAGTTTTCTCTATAGTTTCTACTTTCCTTTTTCATTTTTATCGGCTGAATTTTTTAGTTATATTAACGGGGCTGGATGATAAGACCATGTCTTCTGCTGGCTCCGGTCGAAACTTTAATGTTATATTTTTATGTTGTAAAAACATTGTAAAAGCTTATTTTTTTTTAATGACGAAAAAAAAAAAATAATTAAAAAAAAAAATTAATAAATAAAGTAACTAAGAAATCCGCAGAAAGTTATCACTTAGTTACGCGCAGTGCGTTTAATAAAACGGGGGTATTTCTAAAAATCACTTTAAAGAAAACAAAAAATTCATCCTATATAATTTTTTTTTTTTAATAAAAAAGTTATGTACATAACAGACAAATAGCTGCAGAACCTATTTTCACGTGATTCCAGATGAACTTAATTTACTGGTATTTACACAAAATTGAATCGTTTAAAAGAGAATAACTTTTTCAGTTCAAGAGAAAACTGTCGGCATCACATTAATAAATGTTCTACGTTCTTTTCTGAAAAATAATACATCAATATATATATGTATATAATTAATTTTCATGGGTGGGTTTTTATTCTTCGACACCTACATAAAATCATTTCATTCGTATTTTGGAGTTTTTCAATATCAAACCGAAAGTTTTTTTTCCGTGACTAAACTCCCTACTGGAATTAAAATTTTTGACTAGTATCAGTTTCAGTAAAATGACTTTTGTGGTGAGTATCGGGACAACAAGTTATTTATTTAATTTATTAATCTAAAGTATTTGTTTCCTTATTTAGAAAAACAATATTAGTTATAAATCCAAAGAAATTCTTATTTTTATAACTTAACCTGATAATTAATAGTGTTTAATGTAAATAAAGATGGTAAGAAACTATATAAGAAAGATCAATCATCCAAAATGGGATGAAATGCAGTTTAATCTGTGAGTAAAAAGGAACTTAGAACTAGAAAACCTGTTGATAAATATGGCATTTTTAAGCTTGTCGGCCGCAAAATCCTATTAATCCAATATCCTAGCTTTCCGGACTCATAAAATACGGGTCTTTACTAAACCTACCATTTCTATACTTATCAATTCTACAATCATTTCTATACCTATTATTTGTTTACTATAATATTTTTACGTAAAATAAAAAAATTACTTGAAGAGTAAAAAAATTACCATGCGCACCTTTTCCGCATACCTAGAGCTTCTAAAAGATTTATAATTAGGTTTGTTTTTCTCCTAAACGCATATCATTTGAATTTGAAAGCGCACATTGGTTTTGTGCGCTTTCAAATTCAACATATGCTAAAGACGTATACGTTTACAGACGTTTGTACGCAGCGCTATACAAATGATAGAACTAAGAAGATCTTAGATTATTAAAAACTAAAGACAATAAAACGCAACGGGATTGTCCATAAATTACGCAACGCTAAATTTATTTTTAAAAAAGGAGATCTTAAGTTCTTTTAGGTGGCAATTTTCATTAAACCTAAGATAATATATATTCTTTTAAACACCCAGTAACTACATAAATTGTAGGTAAAAAAAAAAGAAAATGCTGTGTGTTCTTGTATTGTTCTTGGAATGATCTCTTCCATCAAAGTTCTAAATATAAGTCTTTGTTCCTTTAAATTCCATAATTGGAAAGATTGTTTTAAAATTGCGGCAATATTGGCATCCAACACTTAGGGCGTGCAGTTTTAATTTTATTACCCTCGATCATACATTTGTGCATATTTATACCAAACTGCTTGCATATTAGCAATATCTCACCTACAAATAAACTTTGATTATTTATACACGGCAACTGAGTCATTATAATGTAGTAACAATGTTTAATACAGAGTCTACTTTGAAAAAAGAATGGAGGTGATTTTTACTATGCTTAGAAATATTAAAAAATGAAGGCAGATCATCCAACTTTATCAATATTTTATAGAAACTTATTGTTGCAACCACCCAGTTGTAATCCGTATAATAGCGTTGGAACATCTAGAGAAATAAACAAATAATTGTAGCAGGCTGGCAAAAGCGAATTCCGTTTCTTATAAGAACTTTTGCAACAGATAAAAATTGCATTATACGTTCATTTAATTTGTTTTTTGGAGTGTTGCCATCATATTTTTATTCTCATTATCCCAAAGGAAACCAAGAAGTTTTAAATTGCTTTGAAACTTAATAGGAGCGTCGTAAAAATAAATCACGTTATTGATGATCGAGCTTACTCCAGATATTAAAAATTCAGTTTTTTCTGTATTTAGTTTGATAAAGTTTGATATTCCGTCCTTTTGAATGGTGTTAATAAGATTTTGAAGACCAGATATAGTTGAGCTTTGCAAAGTTATATCATCCGCACACGCAATAACACCAGTGTATATCCCATTTATTAAAGTTCCTACTTTAGATTCTGAGACAATTTTCTTTAAAATATTTTCAGTATAAATATTGTAAAGATGAGGCGAAAGCATGTTAGACCTTAGTCGAACTCCCTAAGACGACCTAAACTCTTCTGATGTGAATTCAAGATATGATACATTAGCAGTACCAACCCGATATAACGATGAGATGGTATGAACTACCGAGAGCGGGATTTTTTTCTGATAATATAGTTTCTCAAATAGTAATTCCCAGTTACAACTATCAAAAGCTTGGTTAACATCTAAACTGCATATATAAACAGGTGAAATGTTATGTTTATAGTGTTATTGTTTCACTCATAAGAAATTCTGCGTAAAAAGCTATTTTTTTTAAAACCCAAATTGGTGTGAATGACTCTCTGTGATATCTGGACATATGTGTACGATAAAATATTCGAGAAGTTTCGTAAAAATAGGTAGTTATTAGGATTTTCCAGTGATGTTTTATAAGACTTTACTAATGGAATAATTGTGGCGGTTGATAAACATTGGGAAACCTTTCCATTTGTTAACATTCTGTTATAAAAAGAAGCGAGTTACATTAGAAGATTATTACAGCGAGAGTTTTTAAGATGTTCAGCACTTATTTTAAAACAATCGTAGGATTTATTATTTATAAGATTTAAAAAACATTTTTCAATATTAGCTGTTGAGATAGATTTTAAATGAGGCTCTTTATATGTGGAATTTATTGAGGATTAAAATCGTTATTCGTATATTGAGCTATTTTGATCTGTAATTTAACTAATTAGCTATTTTGATTTCTAATTTAAGTTACAACTCTGCGAGGTAAAATTTTGATCTTTTTCGTTTTGTTCATTAGTGAAATTTAGCTTTGCGGAATTTATGGACGATCCCTAATTTAAAAGTTAGGCCAAAAAAAAAAAAGGAGTATAATACTATTTTGATGTTTATCTAAATTCTGCCGTTGTTGTGTACTCAGTTCAGAATGTTTAACGGGGCATGGTAAAATAGCAGTAACTCTAAATTTCGTTATTATATTAATGTTAGTTAATTAAGTTTAAATTGTTTTTAAAAATAATAAATTAAATAAAAAGGTCTAATTAAAATATAAAATTTTCAATTATGTTCTTATTCAAAAAATACTTTTCAAACCCCTTGCTTTAATTTAAGTCGAAATTATCAGGTTGCATTTTTTAATAATTTTGTTATTTAAAACGCATACCAGAACATCTTCATAGTTCTATAGATTATATTCTATACGTGCAAGAAAAATATTTTTCGTGCAAGAACAACTTGTTGTATAACTAAAATAACACTAGTATCACTGCGCAACCCCCCCCGCTCTTTAGATTTAAAAAACAATGTCCTTTGTTCAAGTATGTAATTGCGTGACGTATGTTTGCATATAATCTATTAAATACTTTAAAAGTAATTGTAATTTAAATGAGACGCCAGAGGTTGGACTAGAACCTCTGCTTTCTTGTTCAGCTGAGTGCAACCACTTGGCCATGCTAGCACGTTGACTTACCTAATGTTTATCGAAAATGCAAAATTAAGGAGAGGTAGGTTGACAATATTGACTTGGGCTGTCAAAGTAATAATTATTAACTTCGAAAACATAAGTCAAGGAGCCGTATTTTGATTGTTTTAATGTGGCCAATATCAATCTTCCAGTTAAAGTTTGAATCATTCTTAAAATTTGGTGCATTACTATTGTTTAAAGCAACTATGAACGCATTTAGTTTCGACAAATAAGAGTAGGTACTAAATCAAGTTTATCGAGTTCATAGTTATGCATCAGATTTTAGGAATAAGACAAAATTTAACTCTCTACCACTGTTAATAACTTATATCCTCTGATAACAAATATTACGCATTTCGTAATTACGGCCACTTTTATGAGGTTGAGTGTTTTTAAATACGCCTAACATTGAAATCAACTCGTAATTTAATAACATGTTATTTTGAGATTAATCGTAAAATGAGAGAAAATAAAGTTTGATGTTTGTAATAAAATAATATACACGCACCCTAAGTTGGTAAGACTCTGCCAGAGAGATTAAAGCTAATCAAGTCCTATCGAACTTTCAAACATGTAACGTATATTAAAATTGATGTTCAATGAACTTCTAAAATCTCAACAATATAATTAAAATACATTATTATTAAAATTTTGAAACACGAGGCGAAAATAATACGGTAGAGATCATTTAATTTTAATGCTTACTTTTTACTCTCCTTGTTTCATTCAGTTATAACTAGTACCAATTAGATGTTTTAATAATAATTTTTCACTGCCTTAGGATAAGGCCAAAACCTAAGAACAAGGATTCTCAGAAGTAAAACATTCACTTCTAACAAACTATTGACGTACATGACGTAGATTTATGTTACATGGGCATAGCAAAAACAGTTAATGATTCTTTAGCAAGACGTCTTTTTCACAAGACGAACAGTATAAAAGTCGAACCATTATATGTAAAAAATTGAAGTAATTACATTGTCAGCTCCTAAAAACAAAATTTTATTGATAAAGTAAATATAGTAAGACATTTTAAAAATCATCAAAGCAATACTCTATCATACTCACCATAATTGCATTAACAATATCGTTGTCATTGGCTTTAAGAGCTTTAATAGCTTTGTTTCGTGACACATTCGACTGTTGACAAACTAGCTCGATGTCTTTTTCTTCAACACCAGTTGCATCAACCTAAAAATTAAGAGACTTTTTGAAATATACCATACTAAAAGATGAAATATAAAGTGTATATGTATGTGTATACACTAGTGATGTACCGTAATAGCACATTTTTAGCCGATACCGATGAATTAACTTATTAATTATTATATTCTTGAAAATATAAAACCATACAACTTTTAATCGTGAAAATTTTTTTTAAGGAATCAGTACTTTTTTTATAATTTCACTGCTTTTTTAATTTCAATTTTAAAAAGAAAATGGTACTAAGATAAGCAGTTTACTTAGAATTCTTTATTAGTAATTTTTTAATTAATTCATTAGTAATTTAGATATCTAAACAATAACCATATAGAAATATACAAGGCCATACTTAAACACATAGACGACAATGCTTAAATAGGTTATAACAGTAGAACAACCGTATGTACTCTTACTTTTTTTTTACGGTAATAAAAGTAAAAGTACATTCAGCTGTTAAATTAAAGTTTATAAACAATTTCTCAAAATAATTCAAAGTAATGCATAATTTTAGTTTATTTATTTAACGCAGGATGAAAATATTAAAATGCTATTGGTTGGAAAATCAGTTAGAAAAACTAAAAAAAAAAGACTGATGCCAGATACCATTGTGTCGAATTGTGCAAAAAGCAGTCAATTAACATCACTAATATATACACACATATACACTTATGTGTATAAACATGTGAGTATATATGTATATATAAACACAACTTTTGCAATTAGGAAAAATGAGGTCAGTATTTTATTGCCGACTTCAAACTTTTGAACGTCTGCAAAAATATTTTGGCACCAAGAGTTACCATAAAACAAAGAAACAAGGTCGATGATTCTTTACTGACCCTAAACACTTTTAGGTAGGCAGTTAAGAGTTTCTATATTATGCATTGTCATACATTCATTTAATAACCATGGCTTACATTTTAATATCATAATCATTTTACAAACAATAGTTTATAAAACAACTAGACAGTTGACAAACATGGTTCAGAAAAAAGATGTGCTGTAAAGCCATTAAAAAAGGTACTAGAAATTAGTTGCCTACATAATACAAAAAATGCAGTTACAGTTTAACAAAAATATGCTGACACAATTTTTGATTGTATCAGGTGATTAATAATATTTCGTTTTTATTTTTTATTTATTTAAAATTAAGGCTTTTATAGCTTCAATAAGAAAGTTGTCTAAAACTAATGCTTTCAGAAACTTGCTTTTATTATGCACCCACTGTTATTTTCCTCTCCAAATGCAGTATGCATAGACCATCCGGACCATATTTTTACAATGAAATAAATAAAAGCAATAAAAATGTAAGAGTATATGTAAAAGCATAAAGCGGAGAGTTAAATTGAGCATGTAGCTCATAATTTTTATGTATTGTAAGAAAACAAAAAATAAAGAAAAAACCCAAGCTAAATTTAAGATATATATTAAAATAAAAATTTACGAGCCTATGTATTTATTATTTAAACCAAATATTTTTGAGAAGTGGTTTAGTGTGAATTAATTAACCTGTCCCAGAAACGTAAAATAATGCCTAAAGGTATATAGAAACACCAATTATTAATTTTTTGAAAATCATCTTCATAATGTTGAGTAAAAAACAATTTTAAGTAAAATTTAGTTTTAAAATGGCAGCAATATTACAAAACATTTTAAAACTAGTTATTTTATACTTTAATTTTCTTGCCAGCATTTCAAACTGCATTTTTTTTAGGGGTTAGAAACAGGGTATAAAAACTTAAACATTCTAACATTGTAACTACATTCTTTGTTTCAAATATAATATTATGCAAATTACAATAAATAGAACTTATTTACAACTCAACATAACCTATTTTATAAATTTATTTAACTGTTACAATAAAAGTTTTAGTTGAATAATAAAAGAGCATTATACCCATATTAACATTCTATATAATTAAGCAATATTAGTACAGATAACATATTGCATATTAGCATGAAATAACTCAAATACATAGTAAACTGTTTTAAGTTTAATTTCAAAGAGTTTTCATTATGTGCATTAATATACCTTCATTTAATAACCAATGCTAACATCTTAATAACATAATTATTTTATGAACACAATTGTTTATAAAACAACTAGATACTTGACTAACATGGTTCAACGAAAAGAAGGTGTATCTAGTGAATACTTTAGTATATTTGTAATATATTTGTATTGTAAGGAAATAACAAGATTCATAAAAATCAATGTCAAACAACTTATATCTATAACAACATTAGTATCTGGTGGCTTCCAATTATAGATAAAATATATATATAAAAAAAAAGGATATATTTATAAAAAAAATTCTTTTAACTTAAAATTGTGTTTACATATTAAAATTGTGATATTATGATTACATAATAGACAAAAATTATTGCAAAATTATAGAAAAACTCTGATACATGGTAAACTTTTTAAGTTTAATTTAATAAAGTTTCTATTTAATGCATTTTTATACCTTCATTAAAAAACCAATGCTAACATTTCAATACCATAATTAATTTATAAACAATTGTTTACAAAACAACTAGATACTTGACTAACATGGTTCAGAAAGAGAAGGTAACAAATAATATTTTCAAAAGAAGAGGTAACAAATAATGACTTAAAAAAATCTTAAAAATTTTAGAATACTTTGATAAAAAAGCAGGGAAAACATTAAATAAAAATAACAATAAAAACCTCTTCATCATCTGATTCTTCAGCTTTGACAAGTTCTGTCTTAGATTCTGCTGCACTGGCATTTACTGGTTCAGGTGCTTTGAATTTTTCTGCAGCCTGAAAAAAATATTGCTAATATAAAAATGTTAAACTAAACAATGCTTGTACTTGCCCTTGCATAACATAAATTACAGTTTACTTTTTGAAAAAATAATATTTTCTTTTATTAACCTGTACTTGCGCCTGTTGACTTAAATCTTCAATCTGAAACAAAAACATTTAAAAAAAGATAATTATGTTACTTAAATAATTTGGACACGATTATCTATACTAACATTTTTATATTAGCAAAACTTTTTAAAATAAAGTACCAAATGATTTTAATTAAAGTATCAATGAAAGTTATATAAATTTATATTTATATTATTTGATTACTGTAATTGCCTAAGGTTGGTAACTTAAGCTTTTGACATTTATTTATCATGCATAAACAAAAAAATTCAATTTTTTCTCCTGAAACATAGAGAAAATTTTATTGATATTTGATATTGTAAAAATAAAAATAAAAAAATAAAAACTATTACTCAATATAAAATAAAAATCTTCTTTGACCAAACTTTTAATACCATCTCATAAGTTCAGCCACTATATAAATACTAGTGACATATAACAAACTTGATGTCACAATTAATGAAAATTAATTTTTAAATGTCATTTTATTGTAAAATTATGATATAAATTCAGGTAATACCATTAACTAAGGAGGGAGTATTTTTATTGTAGTTAGTCAACTATTTTATTACTCCGGCCATTGTCACATTTGCTATACCATTGACAAATAAAATTAATATATTTTTAATTAATTTTAAAAAGGTTTTTGTAATCAACAAAAAAACACAGCTTTAAATTAGCTTTGTATGTTTATTGGCAATTCTTGCACGTATTGTTAACCACAGTATAACAGCACAACCAATTGTCACAGGATTCGCAACGCATCCATAATTGTTGTTGAGTTGTAATTTTATCTCCAAAAAAAATGACACAAGCTTTATATTTTTTCGAACTTAAAAAACTGTCAGTTAGTTTTGAAATTATCAAAATTTTTATTCAAATAAAATACCATGGTGTGCATCGATTATAAAATTGTCAAATTTTACAGGTAAATTTTATATTCGTGACACTTACCAACATTTCACAATATCACTACTAATTGTCTCCTTTATTGTTTATCCATGAATGACCAAAGTTAAAACATTTCAAAATTTCACAAATTTTTATAAAAAAAGTAGTTAAGTGTTAGAAATTAATAATTTTTTTGGTAAATATAATTAATTTGACAATTTTTAATAATACTAAGATTAAATATGATCATTTATTTTAATAATTTGCTTATTCTAGATTTTAATAATATGCATTTTTTCAAATTGTTGTTTTGCTATAGAATAATGTCAATAGGCTGCATATAAATTTTTTTTTTTTAAAGATTCATATTTACAAACTAATTAGAAATATTATTTGAGATTTTTTTTTGTAAAACCTGAGTTTTGCATGCTTTTTTATATTTTTTCTTAAATGACCAAAGTTACATGGTGAACTCCTGCAATTTTACAGTATACAAGATTTTTATAAATTATTTAAAGAAAATTTTTTATATGCAACAACTTTAAACAATGATTAAATTTAAAAGCATCTTTAATAAACTTTACATGAGAAACATTAAAGTTAATACACTTAATATAAAAATATGAAAAATTTTGTTAAGAAAAAAAGAGACAAACTTTCTTAAAAGCTGTTACGGGTTAAATAACTTTGATCTTCAATTATGCTTTTATGAAGTATTAATGAATATCATATAATGTATTTATTTATTAAAGTATAACTTCTTATTTTTTATTTTGTTTGTTACTGTGAAGAATTGATAAGAATCTCTTTATTAATAATTAAATTGGCATACTCATTAGACAATAAATAGTATTTAATACTATTAAATCATTCCTATAATATTAAAACATTAGTTAAGATAAACAACTAAACTTATTCCAACCATATTTAAATAACCTCAACCTTAATCTATTAAGGTTGAGGTTATTTAAGTTCATTATTAATTTTAGTTAAAAGGATCCCTAACCCTAGAGACATGTTATGTTTATATTGCAGAGAACAATTTAAATGTTTGGGCTGAATTATTCTAATCAAAACTAAAGAATAAATGCTTTCCTGGCCAAGACTGATATAAGCAATTTATAAAAAAATGCAAATAAATATGCCAATAAACTTAAGTTAAAACAGATTTAATAAAGGCACATTGCTCTTTATCGGTTTAACTTTTTATAAATATAAAACCACTGTCCATTGACATAAAAGTACCTACAATAAATTTTTAAACAAATTTTAATAGCAAATTAAAAAATAACTTGAATAATTTTTTATTAAACTAAAATTTAAAAAACAAAAACATATCTAATCCTGTTCTTAAGGTCAATTTAATTGAACTTTTATAAAAACAACACATAATTCAGTAGAGAAAGATATTTAATATTGTTGAAACAGTCTAATTGTCAAAATAATATAATTTTTCCCCCCATTATTTATGCCCTCAGATCTCATAATCCGTGATCATTGCATGTTCAAAATATTAATATTAAAATATAATAATAAATAAATATAATAATAAGAATAAATATATTTTTAAAATAAATTTTGAACATAAGCAGCTCAGTAAATATTTCTCATCACAGGGCACATTTACCTATTGAAAAAATAATTTCTCAAAATGATTAATGGAAAAATGTACAAGAAATAATAAATAACACCAGATAAGCTAAATTATTTTCAATAGGCTTTACAATAGCAACACAGTTATCTTTTAAGTTTAATCTTATTGACAAAATTATAAAAATCGGCTTAATTAAAAACTTGCAACTACTATAACTATCTTGCAACCAAGATTTTAATTTCAGTATTTTCAAAACAAAAAAACAACAATATTTTTAAAATTCTAATAAAAGTAAACATTTTTATTGGCAAAGTTTGCAAATATGAAAAGAAAAAAAATTAACGGACCTATTGTTTTAAACATTCATGTCCTTAACTTTAATGCTTTTCAGCTGATACACATTTTGATTATAAATACAAGAAAACATTATATTGATAGTTTGATTCTGTTTTCTATAACCTAAGACCTATCAATTTTGTCATACTTTGTAAAATGTCACAGTTTTCACACCTTAATATTCTCTTTTATCATATTCTGTATATTAACTATTTACAAAATATATCTGTATATCAAATTAAAAGAATTATTGAAAATTAATCATTTGTAACGTTTTTATACTCATGATATATGAGAGCATATCTTTTTAAACTAATACTATCACTACTATTTAGCCAAAAATCAACTCCTTATTTGTAAAAATCAAGTTTTGAGTTATAAAAAAAATATATTCAATGTTCTAAAGAAATTTGTCATAGCGAAGCATTTAAGAAAATAAAATGGCATTTTTACTGAAACATTAAACCATTTTTCTTTTGTTTCGACTAATACTGTTAAACAATTATTTGTTTTAACACATGATAACACATTAAATTTTAACCACATATATTACACATTTATAACAACACATATAGCAAATACATATTCAACTGTTTTTATTACTTTGTCCTCAGATCTCATAATCAATAATTCATTGCAAGTTCAAAGAGCAAATAATAGGAGTAAATAATAATTATAAAAAATAAATTAAATAAAAACAATAAATTATATAACAATCTTTGAACTATGGCAGCTCAAATTATGTTTCTCATCGTAGGACAGACTTTAATGTTAATACAAATGAATAAGAAGTATACCTTAGCTTCTCCAAAAATAATATGAGTATCTCCAGCAGGACTTTTATAAACATCAGGTCTATTTATCACAAAAAGTATATTTTTTGACTTTCTAATAGTAACACGAGTAACTCCTGTCACACATTTTAGTCCAAGCCTGGACATAGCTTTCCTTGCTTTTTTTTCACTGCGGCTTTGTTTGGATTTACTAACAGGATCTTCTTGAGCAGCAGAAAAGGCATCAGCTGGTTGAGTATTACCAGCACTCTCTAGTTCAGGAATATCATCGTCACTATCACTATCAGTTTCAGATGTAGCTGTCACTTCTGAGGATTCTGTTGGCAATGCTGCAAAAAAGTTAATTCACATTAATGTTCTTTTTAAATACATTGCAAACAATAAAGGTGGTATATTTAGGTTGCAGTATTTAGATCGTTGACATAGACGTTTAAAAAGTTATAACTGAACTTAGAAAACGGTATTAAAAAATGCATAAGTTGAATGGTCATGTGCCAATAAAAACAAAAATTAAATCTTCAAAAAAAAAATACCAGACACTTTACTTTTCAGCCCATCCTCAACTGAATTAACGATCTCTGCAATCGGTGATTTTGTTTCGCTGGGCGGCTTTTCAACCTCAGCCGTCATTCTAAATTTCATGTGTGTTATACTGTTCAGCTACAAATGTTTCAAAAAAAATAAAAACAAAAATACGGTTTTAAATAGTTACCTTGAAATTTAATTGATTTTTTGAATAACTTTTTATAAAGATGAAAAAGATAGACGAGGATGTTTACAGGACAACAGCACCGACAACAACCATTTTGTTTGGCGTCTAAAGAATGCAGCTGCGTAAAGCTTTAGATTATCACATGGGAAAGCCAATCTATTGAATATAGTTTACGGTAACCGACTCATTGCCGTGTTTATAATTAATTTTGTACAATATACCTATTTACCAGTTATTTAAGTTGCTAGTTTTTATAATTCTTTTGTTAAATTTGAAAATGATTGAGTTAAAAATAATAAAAAGATTTTATTTTAAACTTTACTAAAGAACAGTTTACTATAGATGTCTAGTAACTTAAAACAAATTTATAATTGAAAAAACTTACAGGAAAATGAATAATTTTACATAAAAAAGTTAGGAAATGAGAAATATACTTTTGATACTTACTCCAAATTAACAACTATATGTATATCAGTGCTATGAATTTTGGGTTTGGGGGTGCCCCAACCTGTCATTTCTGCTAGGTATTACTTAAAAAAAAAAAAAAAAAAAAAAGCTCCTTAAATTTGTAAAAGGGTTTCAAACATTGGAAATGGGCCCCTTAAATTTGCTTGGCTTATCCCCCCTCCTTCCTCATGTACAGAAATATCACAAATTAAAAATGACAGATTTTGTAACCTTTGCTCTTCAAAAAAAAAAAGTGTTGATTTAGCATTTTTAAATTTTACTAAGACGTTTGATTCGATGTCTCAATACAGGTTATGAGTAAAGCTTAACTCATTTGGAATAAAAGATAAGTTGTTAAACTGGTGCAAAACCTTTACATTTAAAAGACGTCAAATAGCTCTAACTTCATCATGGATTCGTATTCGGTTTCTTGCTATATACATTACCGACTACGATTCAATTGAACAACAATTAATACTAAACGCTAATGATATATATGTTATTATTATTATTATTAAGCTATATTAGTGATTATTGAATGAAATTTAAATTTTATCGATGAATATTAATTTAGTTAAGAATAGTAATATTTTATTTTGCGAATTTTGAGACTTTTTTGTTCCTAGGTTCCAATCGTTGCAATTTTTTGTAAAGCACCCTTATTTGACATAAGCATAAACAAAAAAATGTCTGGAGTTTGCTCAAACACCAAAAAATCCTGTAGCAGGAAACTAAAGTAATTCTATTTGAGAATATTAAAAAAAAGATATTAAAAAAAATAAGGTACTTTTATATATATTTATAATAAAGATAAAAAAAATTTGACACTTTTAGTAACCAAACTAAATCAAATAAATCTTGATTAAATTTGTACATAATAACGTAAAATTTTTAATTATGTTTGAAAACTGAAAAAAAAAACTTTAAAAAAGTAGAAATTATAAACTTATTTATTGGGGTAGACTGATTAAGTAAAAATTTTATAACAGAGAATCTCCATAAGTGCGAGCTTGCATAAGTGCGAACTGGCATAAATGCAAAGCAGTTGCAAAAATCAGGATTAATGCGAATCAACATAAGTGCAAATTGCTATAAATGCGCCGAAAGAATTTGCAAACATTGGCATAAGCGCAAATTCGCATAAGTGTGAATTTATGTAGGTGCGCCAAAAGAATTGGCAAACATTGACATAAGTACGAACTCGCATAAGTGCGAACTGTCATAAGGGCAAAGCATAAATTAGCATATTTGTGAACTGGCATATGTGCGCCAAAAAAATGTTTAAAAACTGGCACAAGTGCGCTAAAAGAATTGATAACAAAGGCATAGGATCTACACTTATGTTATTCACACTTATGCCAATTTTTGCAAATTCTTTTGGCGCATATATGGCAATTGCTCTTATGCCAATTCGCACTAATGCCAGTTTTCACTTATGTCAATTTGCACTGATGCCACTTTGCGCTTATGCCAAAGTTTATAAATTCTTTCGACTTAAGCCAATTCGCACTTATGCTAGTTTTTGCAAATATTCTGCACTTATACTAAAATTTGAAAATTTTTTCAGCACACTTATACCAGTTCCACTTATGTCAGTTTCAACATCCTGGGTAATTGGGACACGTTAGCCTACTTTTTTCCTTTGATTTGTCTACCAATTCCTTTTTATCGCAATATTATATTTAATACTATGTTTGCTTATTAAATTTAAGGCTTTTTTTAGAATTTAGACGGTTTTATTCTCCAAAACATGTAAGATTCAGAACACTTCAAATTTCAATTTCAAAAATTAATTATAATTTAAGTTTGTTTTTTATTCACAAAATATTTCAAAACACAAAGTATCATTATCAGAAATGAAAACAAACTGTTTAATAATAAAAAAAATTAATCGGTATAGGTTTTCAACTTTGTGCTAACGTGTCCCATTTAGATTGGGCTAAGTACCCCATTATCATGTGTAGACAGAACTGTCAAACACTTGTGGGTACAAAACACTATTCAAAATTTATTTTGATGAATCAAAAATTGTTAAGAAGGCTTCACACTTCTAAATATGATATAAATACTACCAACCTTCACCTAAATTCACAGCTCGTTAAAGTGCATTGTTTTTGAATGAACTTGACTGGACCAACCTGTCCCTATGGCCAATCTACCCGGTCTACCATTATATATAATATATAAATGAAAAAAATCACGATAAGATTAAATAATCACAAGCTTATTTCACACAACCTCAGAAATAACTTTGCAGTAGTTCATTAGTAATACCTGCCTCAATTTTGTCTTAAACTCATTAATGTTGTTAGCGTATTAAGTTCGTTTGAAAGTATTTTATTCCATACCTTCAGTTCTTTATTTAAGATCGAAAATTCAGTTGCCACAAATAACTTTTGGACTGTTTATAGCTGTTATTTGAATATCTGGTTAAGTAGACTGGGTAAGAGTAAACGAAAAAAAAGTTAACGGTTTAACAATCTTGTTTCTTTTACATTTACTGAAAACTAAAACAAAAAATCTTATATAAATATCTTAATAAATGCGAGGCATCCTTTCAATACACTTTAAGAACAATTTTTTGAAGCAAATATCAACAATAACACTACGTACAATTTGTAGAATTTTGCATATAATTATGCAGGTTTGTGCTAAACGCCCTTTAAAATTGATTGGTAACAACGAAAAAATTAATTACACAATAGGTAATTGTGTCAACGCTACCGGTACTATTCTACCACCATTCGTAGTTTACAAATCAATATCATGTCTGTACAAAGACTGGAGTGTAGGAGGACCACCAAACATCGTATTTACAACATCCAAATTGGGTCGGATGGAAGAGAAACAATTTATTTAATGGCTCATTAAGGTATTCATACCAGCAATCAAATTAATTCCAGGTAGTTTGGTCTACTTAAATTGAGTAGTTAAATTAATTAATCAGATATTTTTTTCAATTACAGGTATTCACATTTTAGTCTTGGGCGATACGTCACGCACTTTTTCATACGATGCACTGAGTCAACACATGTAATACGTCATGCACCTGATGCGTCGCGAAGCGGAAGTAGGATACTTACTTTTCTGAAAAAATTTTAATATTTTAAAAACTTTTTAACCTAAATAAGTTAGCACTAATTAATAAAAAAATGTTTATTTCAAATTTTTTTAATTTGCTTATTTTAGTGCAAAATTTCAGGGGTAAAAAAACCCGAGTTTTCACTAAATCCTTATATTACATAAGATAATTTCAAAATTTCTTCAATTTTTTTGCATATATCGAATAAATGATACATTTTGTAAATTAAAAACCAAGAAAAGTAAAAAGAAAAAAAAAAAGCTTGGATTATTGTTTTTGTGTGTCTATAAAGATTGATTGATTGGACCATGTTACTACAGAAGAAGCCAGTTTTTTATTTGTTATAAATTTTCTGCAATAAATTGACTTTTTTAAGTGAAATAATATTCTGGCTACCTCTGTAGTAATATCGATTCAACTGCAGTGGGTTTTATTAAAAACCGGTAAGTTAACAGTTTTTGTAAAAAAAACTAGATTCAAAAGTCTGGCTTTAAATTTAATAAAGATTTGTGGAAAAAGAAAAAAGTTGCTTCTTACTAAATGTAAACATTTTTTGGTTTAAAATCAACTATGCAAATATCTCTTGTGAGTATAATGATTTATATATTAAGTTGTCATTATTATTGTTAAATAAGTTATGAATATTAAATTATTGTATGTATGTATGCATGCAGTAGCGGATCTAGGAATTTTGCCGCCCGGGGCAAATAGGAAAATTGGCGCCCCTACCCCCCGCAAACAAAAAAAATTGATATTTCTTTTTGAATTTTGAATTTCAATTTTACCAGTCAAAGCTCCTAATTGAATTAAGACTTGGTTGAAAGTAATTTTTTTACATTGTAAGCACTTTTGAATTCGGTCAATTGAAGGAAATATTTCAAACCAGAAGTACAAAAGAGCCACAAACTCAAACCTTTGAATGGCAGAAAGAATAAGTCCAGCATCACCTCGTGAGTCAAGCGTTTCTCCAGAAGAATCACGTAACATTTCCAAAGCTGCCAACACCTCCTCAAGTTGAGTTGATATAGAGGTAACTGCAGCTGCTTTTGAACTCCATCTAGTATCTGAATGGTTTTTTACTGTTATTTTCACATATTCCTTCAAAACTTCCCATCTATGAGTTGATGATGAGAAAAAAAAAAAGGGACAAATATTGCTAATGAATTCAAGTCTAATATTCGTTTTTGAACTCCAGAATCAGCTCCTGCCATAATTGCTTAATTATCATAGGATTGGCCCCTGCAGTTTTGAAAATTCAATCCATCTAAATTAAGCTTTTTTCTTATTTCCGTTGTAATCGCTTCAGCCAATTTAACATAAATTTGAATGAAATCTAAAAAAGCTTCTTTCACTGTGACTTTGCCTCTTTCAATATCAACATATCTAATAATTTGAGATATTTGTTCAACATGTGATGAATCAGGAATGGTATCAAAAATGATGCTGTAATACTTCGTATTTTTTACATTAAGTATTATAGATTTGCGTACTTTTGAACCAAGCAGATTAATTAGTTCATTTTGAATTCCATGAGAGAAATATCATAAAGAACCAGATTTTGAACTGACTGATTCTAAATGTTCTTTCATGAATGGGTCAAATTTGGCTAGAAACTTCATAAGAGCAAGGTAATTTCCAGAGTTTTCATCTGATTGTAGAGACTCATTATGACCTCTTAATGCTAAATTTTGCTGGGCAAGCATTTCAATTGCTGCAGTAACACGCTCTCAAACTTGCTTCCATTTCTGAGCAGCTCTAGTGACTTGAATCTGAAGCTGATCATCATTAAGCCCATCATTTTTGAAGCCTCTTTCCAATTCTTTCTACTTTAAAAATGCCGAACGATGAGCGGAGCTTCCCACATGACTGGGAATTCGAAGAAGAATTTTGAAGGAGAATAACATAACCATGTTCGTAAGACTTTTGTCCATTGTGAAGTGTACGTGCAAACCATTTCTTAGACAATGTTCTCTTTTTTTCTTCATCAGTTGGGAAAGGGAAGTTTTGATTTTGAAATGTCTGTTCCAATTTGTACCATTGCATCTCGAAAAGATGATTAAATCGTCATTGGCCACATTCCAATATCATGATGAGATTTATTTTTTCTTAATTCTTTGACTCGATCATAATTATCTTTTTCTATGTCTGCATGCAGCTCTTGCAAATTTCCATTATGACACACTTCTATTTCTTGTTCTACTTCTGAAATAATTTCTGTAGAAACTGTGTTACTTGAAGCTGAGATGCCAGTCAATACAGCAGAGGTTGATGCAGTACTTGTAGAAGAAATTGGGGTTGAAGCAGTAACATTGGTATTTGTTGAAGCAACTACAAAATAAACAAATTACATATTTTTTATTAGTGTATTTTCACATTAGTCTTTTTTACATTCTAACAAATGTTGCTTTTTCACAAATGTTTTCATGAAAAATTTGGATGAAGCATCTTCTTTTGCAGCACGTTTTTTGTTTTGAGATCCACTTGCCTTCTGTCTTTTCATTTTTAGAAATGATTTTTTCTCACTTCGTTATCTACTTTTGCAGTTTTGTTTTTCTATTTTTCAATTTACGCCATTTTGTTTGTTTTGATCGTAGTAAACTTAAAAAGCGATCAATCTTAACCAGTTAAGATTGATCTCAGAATTGCCATACTATCAAACATGCTCTCCATATATTAGTAAAAAAATAATAGATTTTAAAAATAATTTTAATTAAAAAATTCATTTAAAAAATAAAAATATCAGTGAAAATAAAAAAAAAATCCTTCAAATTTTTTCTTCTTCTTTTAATGGTCAATTTAGCAACTGGGGCGGTTGCCCCCTTCGCCCCACGCTAGATCCACCTATGTATGTATGCATGTGTGTGTATATTTATATATATAAAATATAAAAGGCGCGGATCTAGCTTTTTTTGATGTTTGAGATAGTTAACTTGCTGACATAGAAACAACTCCAAAAATTATGTTTACACTTATGTCAAACAAGTACGCTTTGCAAAAAATTGCAAAAATTACAAAGAGTCTTGGAACAAGCCCTAAAATTTTGACCACAACTGCCCAAACAAGAGAGCATCAAGTTGATGTAATGATATAATATATAAAAAATTTAATAATAAATACTAATATATAAAAGATTAGAAAAAGATCCTGAAAAAAATATATGTGAACATATGTGGAGGAACAGCAATTAATTAGGAAAAGTTTTGTAAACTTATCTACTTATAGTATTAGTTTTTATTTTATTTTTAATAAATTTAATTTTGATTTTCTTAATAATCGATTGTTATTAAAATTGAACTAGTTTTCATAATTATGAGGGGGAAAGTATTTTTAGAATAAAAATTTATTTAAGATAAGTTTAAACATGTTTAGAGTTTCATATCTGGAAGTTAGTCTCAAACATCAAAAAAAGCTAGATCCGCCACTGTCTGTGTTTTTATATATATATATATATATATATATATATATATATATATATATATATATATATCATTAATTTTATCAGTTTCATCAACAGATTTCAATAATAGATTATCACCATGAAGAATATGTTTAAAAAAGCCGCACAAGATTTTCATGTTTTACATTCAAGAATAACATTTAAAAACAACTTTGTTTTAATGGAAAATATATTTTGTAAATATATATTTAAGGGGTTAGCCTTTTAGGATCACGAGGAAACATAGACGCTTTTCGAATATTACCGAGCCCAAGATATAACATTACTACTCTTTCCATTCCTAAATATAATCAAATAGATATAAATAACAACAAGCAAAAAATCATTACTCTAGTGTCATAACTCCAAACCACTCCAAAAACCGTTCATAAATCACGTAAAAACTTAAAAAAAAACTAAAACCCCATTCATTCATACCGATGATAAAACACGTTTTATTTTAAACGCGTTTTAAGTATTTTTTTATTGTTATTGTTACTGTATAAAGAACAGCAATGCACAGTGGGTCAAAGTGTGGCAAAACCATACAACAAAATTTTTAAATTTAAAAAACAGCAAGAACTGTTCAACATGTTAATAAGCCAGAAATTATATTTTATCAGAAAATATTTTTGAAATAAAATATCATATTTGTTATTTAAATATCGCCTTAAAAACTATTCATCAAAAAAAAGAAAAAAGAAAATAAAAGTGCGAAAATTTTCTTATTTTACATTTTTTAAAACCTTGATTTCTTATTTTAAAGAACTTTAAGTTTATTTTTTTTACCAAATAATGGTAGTGGAAAAAATCAAATAGAACGAGTGCAGTATAAGCAAAAAAAAAAGGTTTTGACGAAATTTTATTTGACTGGAAAAAACAAAAACTAGAAACGAAAACCTGCGGTATGTTTACTGTGAATAAAATTTATTACAATTTATTTCCATTGTTATTATGATAATTAAATTATTACCAGTAATAAACCGTTTCTAATAAAAAAAAGTTAATACATTTTTTGTTTAGGGGGTTTTGGCTAAAAAATGTGCATTGGCGAGATTGTTTTATATGAACACAAGCTTTTTATTTTGACAAAACAATCTCGCAGTATTGTTTTATTGTAGTTTTATACAGCTTATAAAACTAAACATGTTTTGTCGTCAGTATGAACGGGATATTAGTAATAAAAAGCTAATAATTAATTGCGTGCTTTTGGTTTTGATTACTTAATTTGTGAACAATCCCTTATAAGTTCAATAAGGGCCCTTTGGCAACAAGATCTTTAAAACTTAACTAAATCATTTTAATTAAATCACGTTGAGATCAAAATTAGGGAATAACACTCAAAAGAAATGTTCATTTACCTATGCCACCCCCTGCATGAGGTGAACATCCATACTTAAAGGATTCAATGTAAGCTTTAATGTCATCAATTGCTAAAAAAAAAAAAAGTACGATAAAATTTATATGCAGTGTAAAACCTGTTTTTAATACGACAAAATAACACAAATAACACTAAAATACCAATTTTATGGTGTTTTGCACGCTCGGTAAGAAACTCTGGATCGTGAATTCGTTGGGCCCCTGAAAGAATTTCTTCGCCTCTCATAAACATATCATAGGAATTACTTGCTCCCTTAAAAAATATTAAACAAAAAATTATATATAATATATATATATATATATATATATATATATATATATATATATATATATATATATATATATATATATATATATATATATATATATATATATATATACATATGAAAAATAAAGATTAGTAAAAAGTATAACCAATCTGCAATAAAAATATAATCAAACAAATCTGCAATAAAAATATAATCAAACAACTAAATCTTAGTAAAGCTTGATTTCAATTAGTTGTAGAAATGTTGTACAACAGTTGTACGTTTTTGTTGTACAACAATTGTTGCCGAAATTGATTTGATTCTATTTTTGCAACCTTTATTTTACAACATAAACTTAAGTTGTGCAATGTTTCCATTGTAAAACATTGTTGTACAACTGTTGCATTATATTTTTACAACTATTGAAAATTTAACACCCTTTCCTTTACTGTTTATTAGTACTAGGGGTCATAGAAGACCCCTATTACTAATAAACAGTAAAAATATAATAAAAATTTTTAGAAAACTTTACCGGTACATTTGGATCAGGCATAGTATAAAATGGACGAACAGCAAGAGGATATTTATCCAAGATATAAAAATCTGTGTCATATTTCGCTTTCACTAACTTTCCAAGAAATTTTTCGTTTGGAGTGCTAAAATAAAAGCATAAAACCGTTTTTTTAAAGACACAAGAACACCTAAATACAGATTAGTATTACCTTTTTGAATTTTTACCTAAATCTTACAGACAAACAAGTCTGTTGTTGGAATTAAAAAACTTAAGCCAAGTTTAACTCAAAAACTAAATCAAAAACTAAAACAAATTTATTTTTGAAAATTAAGTGAATTTTTACAGAATATTTAATAATTTCTACATAAACTTCTTCAATAAAAACAAATAAATCTGTTAATAATAGATTTCAAATTTTAAAATTTGACAGTCTTTTTGTTTTTGTATTTGGTACTTCTAGCTGCTTTTTGTTGGGCAGAACAGTTCGCCATTTGGAATTGATTTTTTTCTTGGTAGAACTTATACATCTTACATTTTTTTTTATCTCTCATTTTTAAATTTCTTCGATTCAAATGTGAACTAATTTATTTTTTCATACACAAAAATACACATACGCATTTCATACACAACAAGAATAAATTACCTAAGATCATCTTCATCGCCTACTTCAACACCATTTTCTCTTAACATTTTAATTGCTTCAGGAAATGTGAGCACAAGACTGCAATATATATATATATATATATATATATATATATATATATATATATATATATATATATATATATATATATATATATATATATATATATATATATATATATATATATATATATGTAATAAAACTATTTATAAAACTTATACTATATAGAACTTAGAAAAAATTTCACAACTATCAGTTTAAACGAAAACAATGACAAACACAAAATTTGTTTGAAAAAACTACATTATATTTTACCTTGGCTCTAAAAACTTGAATGGCTCACAAGGAAACTGTTTTGCAACAGTTGAAATTTCATTTGAATACCTAGAAACAAAAACTGATAAAAAACTTTAATATCTTGAACTTATTCTGATTAAGAATACCTATACTTTATGACTTAATTATTAATTTTAAAAAGAACACTCACAGTTTATGATTTCATTACTATTTTTTAAAAGAATACTCATACTTTATGATTTCATTACTATTTTTAAAAAGTTTAGAAAGTATACTTCCAGTAGAGCTGCAGAAAACTACAATATATGTTGACAGTTGATACACAATTTAAGCTGATAGTTAACTGTAAAGTTGGTACACAACTTAAGTTGGAAGTAATAGATATACTTCCAACTTAAACTGTTTATAACATTAAAGGAGTAATGATTTAATCATATGGTATATTGGAGGTTACTGGAAACAAAAATCCATTAAGGAAGATTTTAACAATTTGATAGAATTTAATAATTTCAAAAACATTTTCTGATAAACATTATGATTTTGATAAGTCAAAGCCTTATTGTTTCTAACACAAATGTTTTTTTGCTATTACAGTTAAAAAATCAGCAGAAGAACAAGAATGTGGAGCTTTTGGCAAATTCATCTTCAGAAGAGATCTTCTCACTTATCTCTATCAAATATACCTTACATTAATATCTCAAATATACTTCACATTAATATCTCTCAGACATCTAAGCATGATGAAAATGTAATATGTTGAACTATTCAGTGATTCGTTTTGACTTATTTGCAAATAGAATTAAATTTTAATCATGTATAAATACATTTTAATAAACAAGTCCTAAAACAACACAATATTGTTTTGAGCTTTTTACATTCTGCTATTGAATTAAAATCAATATTAATTTTAGTGGAAATGATAAAATAGAAAACATGTTTAAAATGTTGCAGTTGAAAATTGAATACGGCCTAAAAACAATGTAAAGAAAAAATGCTTTTTTATTTTGAAAAATGTGTGCAGAGAAAAATATACTTAAAATCTATAAGATAATGAACTAAATAACACATCAAGATTTTTTGTCAAAACTCAACACATCTTATATTTTTATCTTCTTTAATGTTTACATAAATACTTACAAATTTATAAGAAAAAAACTCTTTCCTAAAAAAATTTTGATCAATTTCAAGTTTTTGTAAAATTTAAAAATTAAAAAAACTTCATCTTTAAACAAAAAAAAAATGTCTTTAATGCAAAAGTCATTAAAGCAGAAATCATTTTCAGAAATATTGACAAAGAACCTGACTCAACTGATATACTTCTGCTCAATTTTATTTGAGTTATAATTGCTTGTTATCATTTTTTTTATTCTTGTTTTCCATAGAAATCAAATTAGAATTTAAATATTGCACCTGTCTCTCAGTCCTTTAAAAATTGCAATAAACAGATTTCCGATTTCTTGAACAACCTAAAAAATAAACAAAAGCTTTTAAAATCTGAACAGAAACTTATTAAGGGTGGCCAGTCACCTTGTACAATTAAATTCCCTGACTTTTCCCTGACTGTTTTTAAGTGTGAGTTTTTAAACTTTTTAACTCTTGTTTGTAAATGCTTCCTGTTTAATATCAAAGATATTATGAAGAAAAAAATAATATAAAAGATAAACATTAAATATTGTATGTATGTATGTATGTATGTATGTATGTATGTATGTATGTATGTATGTATGTATGTATGTATGTATGTATATATATATATATATATATATATACACATATTCTTATACTATATAAGTTACAAAATTGTAATTTAAGCTTCAGACTTTTTAATATTATTACTATGAAGCGAAGTAAGCTTTTTACTAGTATTTTAAAATGGAAATAAAACACGGGGCAGATTCAACAAAGAGTTGAATAAAACAAACAGCAGTCTAATAATATATGTATATATATTGTATGTAAATATATATGTATGTATGTATGTATGTATGTAAATATATATGTATATGCCAATTTTAATTCTAATTCAATCTCACATATTCCTATTGCATTATTGAACTTTGTTTTTTTAGCAATTAATTCCTTGATTTTCTGCAGAGCTAATTTTTTATCAATACAGCCTTGCTTTTCTTGCAATTTTTCTTCTCTTTTTCATTTTAATGATCTTTGTAGTGTGAGTGAGACATGTTTACATTTTTGATCATTGATTTTGTTATTTTCACATAGCAAACTCCACCAATGTGATGAATTCCTTCATAAACTTGTCTTTGGGTAACCACAGAGCTTTCATACAAATTTACAACAAGAATATCTGAATTGATAGAAAACCCATTTTCAACCTGCGCATTACCATGTGATAAAGTAAAGACAATTTTGGATACTTCAAATAAGTTATTAAAATTCTGGTTTATAAAGGGGTTAAAAAAACATCCATCCTATCCTTATAAACATTGTAATTGTAAATTCCTTTTGCAAGATCACATAAATCATGATAGTGATTATTGACCTTATCAGCTATTGCAGCATTAATCTATTTAGATTCATGAAGAATTGTGAGTAAATTAGTCATTCTGTTTTTTCTTGAGTCGAAATTAGAACATATAGTAATGGGGTTTAAAGCTGATATAGCTCTTATAAGTTTATATTTTAAAGGACTTCCTTCTCTCAGTTTATTAACAACTCTAATGTAAAACTTAATACAATCACTTCGAAATTGTAACTTCTGACATTGACTTACTTTTATTTTACCAAGTAGAGAAGAAGTTGCGCAATTTTTACTTTATTTTTGTGACACTTGTGCGTGGTTAATAAAAATTTTTCTTTTATTTGATGTTTGTGTGAGAGTTTGTAAAAAAATATTTGAAAAAAAATTTAAAATGTTGAAAAAAAGATTTTTTAAAAATCCCTGATGTTTCCCTGATATCCTTGACTATAAAAAATTTTCCCAATTTCTTTGATTTCCAGTTGGCTGGCCACCCTGTTATTATACATTATAAATCAATACTGCTACTACTCCTAATCATTCCATTCCCATGATTAATCAACATTACTGGTCACATATTCATATGGCAAAATAACAAGTTTTTGCTTCACTGCCAAGAGTTTTATGCACATTTTTCAAAAAAAGAAAAATTTTTTTAGTATTTTTCTTTAAACCATAAATATATTATACCAACATACTATTTGTATGTTGGTATAATATATTTATGGTTTAAAGAAAAAAAAAACACATGTCCATATTTGACAGTTAAACATTTTGGCTATAAATATTATTAAAATAAATAATTTATGACATTAAAAATAAACAAAGATTACAATTGTACTGATCTTTTTAAAAAACTTATAATTAGTTAATTAAGTTTAAGAGGATCTTAAACTTTGAAAACCTGTTTTCTTGAAACTGCCAAATATGGACACATGGTTTTTGTGCTTTAAACCATCAATATATTTTAAGTCTGATACTTTATTATTATTACTATTATTTTTTACCGAAACTGAAAATTACTTTTGAGCAATTAAATTTGTTCAAAAAACTTTTATACAGTAGTTTAGCTTGAACAAAATACTTCGAGACAGTTTTATAAATTCTAATTAAGGTTTGGAAAAAAAATTGATTTCTAAATAAATAAAAAAAACCAGCTTTCTACAAAGTAGCAAACTTTACCCTTAATTTAGTGTACCTCATGATAGTGATCTTTAAAGGCCATTTCTATATCTAGTCCTATGAATTCACACAAATGACGATGAGTGTTACTATCTTCAGCACGAAACACTAAAAAATGTGAGTAAAATTTCCTGAAATTTTTTTTGGAAAATTTGGCCATTTTTCATAGGAAAAGGAAATTAAAATATTACATACATTCAAGTTTATAAATATGCTCAATAAAAGATTTTAAGTTTTTACTGTATAAAAATAAATTCAAAAATATTTAACCTGATCCAATGGTATATACTTTATCAAAGTCACCAGCAATAGCCATTTGTTTGTAAAGCTGCGGAGATTGTGCTAAATAAGCATTGCCTAGAATAGAAAACATTTTATTAATGCCAAACATCTCAAAAAATATAATTAAATAATTATATCCAGTCAAAAAATATTTTTAAATTACTATAAAAAGGTTTTCTAAAAAGATGATAAACAACATAAAAACTAGTCTCTCACTTAGAAATAACTATATTTAAAATAAATCATTGAATTAGTTCTGTTTAAAACTTATTTTTAATTAACTTTAAATTACCTTTGAAATAAGACACTTTAAAAACATTTGCACCACCTTCACTTGCAGCTAAATAAAACTATAGTTAAAAAAAACCAAGCTTTCAAAGCAAACATAATTAGAATCTCTAATCTATAAAATTTAATCTATAAAATATTATCTAATAATAAATCTAAGATCTATAAAACATTATCAAATAATAACCTAATAACGAATATCTTTAAAGATATTAAGACAAGAATAGACAAGAAAAGATAATTGAAAGAAAAAAAAAGAGTATGTGAGATAAAGCAAAATAAATTAATATTCTGGGAAAATGAAAAAACTCATGAAAATGTTTTTAGAAAAATTATATTTAAAATCAATATTCAATCTCTGTATGGATAGATCTTAATTTATCAAAGATTCAATCAAATTTTTTACAAAAACCATTTACTTTGATTCATCTTACCTCTTTAATTACCAATCTCTTCCTGACATCTCTATTGAGCAACACATTTTGCTGTGAGTCACCTTACAGCCTTTTTTTATCAATTTCTTTCTGATATTTTTGTCAAACAATATCTTTTGCTATGATTTATCTAACCTTCTTAATTACAAATCTTTTCCTGGCATCCCTGTCAAACAACATCTTTTGCTTTGATTCATTTAACATCCTTAATTACCAATCTCCCCTGTGTCAAACAAGAGTTAAGTAGTGCAAGTTGAATAGTAGAAAGTAGTGTAATTTGAGTAGTAGAAAGTTGTGCAAGTTGAGTAATAGAAAGTTGTGCTAAATTAAAATTTATTTAACTTTCTACTAACCTATGATAAAAATATTTGCTTTATAAAAAGTGTTCTTCAGTTTAATATCAATTTCAAATTTTATAAAAAAATAATTGTGGTAATTTTGCACTTATATCTTTACAGTTACTTTTAAGTTATACTTGGTTAAAAAAAAAAATTTTAACAAAAAATAATACATAACAAAATCGAGATTTATATAAAATTTGTTCTGATTGTTATCACAATTGTTGCTATTAGTATTAATATCTTCAAACCTTTTTAAAGTTAAACAATAGACCAAAATACAAAGAAAAAGCTTCAAATAGCTATGAAGAAGTCTTTAACAGCTATTCTAATCCTTGGAATGTTCTGTACTTGCTGAATTATCCCATTACGTAGTCCCCCCAAGTATATTCTCAATTATCAGTATCTGAAATCTTTGATTCGAACATCAACAACAAAAAATAAAATAAAAAAATGCTAGAAAGAATTGAGAACAACTTAAAAAGTGCTAAAGAGAACATTACTATTTAGTTTGCAAAGGTCCGAAAGTTTGGAAGAAGACTAGATTTATAAACCTTATTAAAGATACAAGATCAATCAGGTATATAATTCCATAATCACAAAAAGATAATTACTTAATCAAGCTGCAACAACTTTATTAACAATAACTAGCTGTCTGGACTTGTAAAATACAGATCTTGGTAAGGTCTTGGTAAGGTCTTGGTAAGTCTACACCAACCATTTCTATACTTATTCCTTACTTCAATATTTTTTAGTAAGCGGTAGAAAAATTATACATATTGTCTACCATAAAAATAATATTTTTATTATTTTTATGGTAGACAAAATGTATATAAATATAAATAAATAATATATTAAAATAAATTATAAATATTATAAAAATTATAAATATAATATATTAAAAATAAATCAAAATAATTTTTTTATTTATGAATAAATTATTACTATTGAAAAAAAATTATACTTAAAGTTATTAAAAAATATTACAAATAAAAAAGTTAAAAATAAAACCTGATATTATTTTAGGAGTATGGACTTCAGTAAAACCTCTTGAATCCAGATGCTCTCGGAACAATTTACATATTCCAGCTTCAACTTTATATAAAGCCTGATTGGTTATGGTCTATGGAAAAAATGTGTGAATGTATTTTTTTTTAATATTTTCTAAACTTTTATTTAAAAGTATAGAAAAAAAGTATGAATAGTAAATATTCAAGAAATTTTTATTTAAACATCAAATATTAACAAGAATAAAATTTTTTTTTATTATATTATTATTTAAAAGAACATACCCTTAAATCAATAACTCTATAGTCTAACTTCGTATCTTGGTTAACATGTGCCAATGACTTATAAATTGATACAAAAGAGTAAATATATTTTGCTGCTGTATCAAGTCTGTAGAAAGTGATATAATTAAAAAATTATTGTTAAAAAACTTACATCATCATTTTCTGGTCTCGATGCATCTTCAATTTGTAGAGGTAATCTAGGATCTGCTTTGCTTACAACAAATATCTGTAGGAAAAATGTTAGAAAATATATAAATTAAATATAAAAAAAACATGAATATAAAGTGAAAAATAGAAAGAAATAGTTTGTAAAAAACAATTTCTTTGTATTTTTTTAACTTAAAACGAAATATTATAATTTTATTTGATTTAAACTAATTTTAAAACAGTTTTATTTAAAAAAAAATTTATATTGCATTTTATACTATAAATGCTATATATTTATATTAAAAAAGTTTATACACCTTTTGTATATGCACTTCTACATCTTCTTGAGAAGCACTGAGTATTTTTTGTTCTACTTCAACAACTGTTCCTTCAACATCCACAATTGATTCTTTTGAGATACTAAACTCAACATTATACATAATAACTATATAATAATAAATATTAAAAGTAATGTAGTATATTTTATGTAATAAACTTTTTGATATGTATATTTATACCAAAAAGATTTCTGATTATTTCTGTACTTGCACATTCTTTGTAATGCAGTTTCTTCAACCTACACAACTTTAAGCATCTTCTTTTCTTACCTGAAGTTTGTTCATGTCATGTTTAGCACTTTTTTTTTACAAGTTTTCCTACTTTTATCTCTACCCTTTTCCTCCAAAAACTGCTAACTCCTAACTGTAACTTTATGCTCAACATGCCCAAACCACCTTAATCTTCCAAGGTGCACCCAACCTATTCCTAACCTCTGTCTGAGATCATAACTTATTTTCTTACTTTTTAGGGCCACACCTCACATCCATGTCAATCACTATCTTGTTCTTTTTAGACCAGACAACATCATAAACCTATATTATCTATGTTTATCTGCTATATACCATAACACTATGAACACATGGGTATAAGTTCTTGTTAATCCTTAATAATGTATCTTTTGCTGTTAGAAATAGAAATAATTTTTCTCATACCTTATTTTTGCTCTTAATCTGGTAAGATAATAGATATTGTTTAGCAAAATATTTGAAACATTTACACAAAATAATAGCAAAAGTACTATTAGATAATCAAACAATTAAATACTTGAAATTTCTGAAAGATAAAATAGATAAAAGTTTTTATTTATTAACCATTTGATATTTAGAATAAATGTTAATTAGAATAGTGTTTATTTATATATGTGTTTCCTTCACAATAATAAGATATTTTCAATAGAAATTTTGCATACAGTTGTAACTGAAAGATTATCTATTGGCATGAAAGCAATTGATTTGAAAGCAATAGATTTTGCAAGTGACTGTAGGAGTATCAATTAATATAAAGGCATTCCTGTTTAGTAAGAACATATTTATATAATTTTCTTTCAAATAAAAAATTTTGAGGAAAATTTTATATCTAATTTAATATAAAAAATAAACATAAATAAAACATACTTTGTTGCAAACTTCACCATCTGTTTACTAATATGTTCATTTACGGCAACAAGAGCTTGTACACTAAACTGTCGTTGACGTAACATCAAAAAACATTGTTTTCCTAAATCAAGCAGCAAATATTTAAAAATGTTTTAAATAATAAATTGTATAAATAAATTGTATAAAAGTGACTAAAATCTTTTCGTTTTTAAAACAGGTTTTAAAATTCTCTCTTTTAAAATCTCCTTTAGACATGGTCCAAAAACGCATTTTGTAAATCTTGTTGGGCCTGCTCTGGTTGCAAAGCTGGAGCTTCTGTCTGAACCTCACATTTCTTTTTGAGTGTAATGTCACATGTTTTTATATATCCATTATTTTCATTTATTTAACCAAAAATTGAAAATTACAAATTTTTTTAAAATTTTACAAAATTAGGTTAGGTGTCACTCATATAGTTAAAAACTAGTCATTGGAGTGACACCTAAATAAAATAAACAAACAAACAAAAAAATTCAACAGTAATATTAATAAATGAAAGCAAATGTAAATTAAATTAATTATAAAAAAATAATGATAAAGCTATAATAAATTAAATAAAAAACAAAAAAATATGAAAATACTCAATTAATAACAACAATAAGAATCATTAGCAACAACAGCACAAATAATAACAAACTTAACGCAAACGAAAAGGCAAGCGCAAAAACTACAAAACGAAAAGGCAAATACAAAAACTTCTACAAAATAAAATAAATTATATTTGTTACTCTTGGCGGATACAGAAAAGCGAAGAAAATTTGTGGTGAATTATTTTTGTTTTAAGTTTTTGTTATTTTTTTGAACATTTTTCGAACTTCTTTACTTTTAAGTTGTTACTTCACTTTTAATTGATTGTTTTTGTTTTATTTTATTAAATCTATTTGTTTGTTTTACTTTTTTATTCATTTTCTTGTTTTATATTTTTTTCAATCTTTTAGTTTGTTTGTACCTTTTAATATTTTTGTTATATTACTTTATTTTTAACTTATCTTTTTTTATTTTTTTAAATAATTTCTTTCCGTTTTTCCTTTTCTCTTTTTTTCCTTTTCACCGTTAAATAAACGCATCCGCCATTTGCGATGTCATTGCAAAGTATGCAATGTCATTGCAAAGTATGCGATGTCATTGCAAAGTATGCGATGTCATTGCAAAGTATGATATATATTTTTCTCTTTTCTACTAATACTACCATGATCACTGCTCAAACAAGCTATCATCGCTTCTTCAATTAACCAAAACTCTATCTTGTGTGACTCCATTCAGTCAAGTCACATTCTATTACTGCAACTACTTCTACATCTTCAAAAAACTTCAACAAGTTTTTTTCTTAAAAATTTTCTTTGGTTTTCATTTATTTCCTGACAGTTTACAATTTCAATATCGGTTAAAAATTTTCTTTGGTTTTCATTTATTTCCTGACAGTTTACAATTTTAATATTGGTTGCTTCTGTTAACAGCCAATTTTAATATTGGTTGCTTCTGTTAACAGCCAATTTTAATATCGGTTGCTTCTGTTAACAGCCAATTTTAATATTAGTTGCTTCTAATAACAGCCAATTTTAATATTAGTTGCTTCTGCTAACAGCCAATTTTAATATTGGTTGCTTCTGTTAACAGCCAATTTTAATATTCGTTCAGAAAAAATCACTCTACTGAAAAAGCAGTTTACTCTCATTTACTACTTATTTCAAAACTTATAACTACTCATTTCAAAATGGAGGGTAGCAATTGATAGTGGTATGTTCATCATTACAGTTATGTTAAACTTAAAGAGAGCATTCGAAACAATTAATAGAAAAATATTAATTGAAAAATTAAAGTGCTACAAAGTGAGAGGAGTAGTACTTCAATGGATTATAAGCTACTTAACAGGAAGAACTCAAAGAGTAAGAATTGGTGATCAATTATCAACTGAGTTACCCTGTGAGTTAGGTATGCCCCAAGGATCAGTACTAAGGCCCCTGTTATTTATAATATACATGAATGATATTGGCAGTGCTACCTGATATGTAAAAATTAATCTCTTTGCAGATGACACATTAGTCTACATTGAAGATAAAAATCATGAAGATTTGGTGATAAAGTTAAATGATGAATTGGAAGTACTTAGTGTCTGGTTTATTGAAATTGGATTGAAACTAAATGCTAGTAAGTCAATGAGTATGTTGATTACAAGTTCCAAGGTAAAACATTAAAGAATCACTGAAAAATATCCAAACAGATATCCAAACATGTGTCAAGCTTGCAAATGAAGTAGTTAAATTCAGTAAAATACCTCAGTGAATGTGTAAAATACCTGGGTATTAAAATTAACTACAATTTGAATTTTTCTGAACACATTACCGATACTGCAGCTAAAATTGCTAAGATGACTGGTTATTCTTATAAGAATTGGTAGGTATCTGACTAGAAGGGCCGAAGCAATAAGTTTTAATACAATTAATGCACCTTATTTTCAATATTGTGCTTCATTATTCTTCGATGTAAACGAAAATGATATTTAAAAGCTACAAAAGTTACAAAACAAAGCAAGGAGAACAATATTAAAATGTGGCTGGTTTCTGTTTCACACATAGTAATGATATGTTGTCTAGATAAAACTGGCTATCTGTAAAAAAAAAATATTCAAATGAAAGTATTTACATTTTTACACAATACTATTCAACTACATAAAATGTCTTTCAAGGATTTTGTATAAAAAATAATGAAGTACACAATTATTTTACAAGAAATGCAAATAATTATCACTTTAAAATCCAGAACAAAAAAAGCAGACAAGAGCCTATCTTTTGCAATGGGACAAAGTTGTACAACAAACTGCCAAATGAATTTAAATCGCTTGGCAGGAAAGAATTCAAGAATCAAGTCATGAAGCTTTTAAAAGAAAAAGGATATTTGTAAAAATTATATGAAGTGCTGTTTTGTACTATTTTTTACAATGATTTTAAATAGCTGTAAACAGGCTAATCATAATAATAATAATAATTATAATAATAATAATAATAATAATAATAATAATAATAATAATAATAATAATAACTAGTAACTGGTATAAACATTTAGAAGCTACGAGACTTATGGCTAACTTTTTCGCAGGACACATTAATTATACTAGCAGTGTACACTTATAGCTTCAAAATTGTATTCATAACACAAGGGTGTTAGCCAACCTGATAATTAGAATGGGGCAAAGTGGAGGGGAGGCTGAGGGGACAACAATGACATAAATTCCCAATACTGTATTAACTCTGTACAAAATCTTTTGCTAGCTAAAAAAGTGCATTATTAAAAGAACCGGCCTAAATCATACACCAGTATTTTGTACAAAAATAAATAAAAGATGAAAGATTAAACTAAAGAAAAAAGCAAGATTCAACAGATAAAAGTTAATTCAAAGGCCATGAATTAAAAATTAAAACAACTAGGTGGTAATTCAAGTTGTATTTGATGGTTTTTTTATGTTTACCATTATTGGGTACTAGTCATGTTTTAAATTATTAGAGAACTTGACTCAATCAAAGATAGTGCATGGCACCTTAAGCAATAAGCCACAGTTTTACTAATCAACTTTAAGTCATACAAAGGATCCTAATATATTACAATCTTCTCAACAATTTACACAAAAAGCATTTGGGAGACTTATGGATATAAACATATCTAAGATACATTAACAAGGAGAAATATTTTACAGCAGTTAATGGAATCAACCTCTGAGAGCTACCATAAAGTTTAGGAAACTTTAATATTATCTAACCCTCAGAACCATTAAACTGTTTTAGATCTGTACCTTTATTAGGATATAACAAAAAAAGTTACATAACTTTAACTAAAAACCATAGTAAACAGTAAAAAAGAGTAGATTCAAGAAAACCTATTAGTAGAGTTAAAACGTTTCAGTTTTTACCATTCTAGGCTGGAAACAAAGTAACACAGGTTTACATTTTACTCTTAAAACCTATACTTAGGAGGCCTTCTATAAGACACTATGAGATAGTAAAGAATTTTATTAAGCATTATTTTTAGAATGACTTAGAGAAATACTGAATATAATACGCCCTACTAAAGAAGCCCTATATCATCAAATCTAATAAAGGCCTCAGACTTAACAAAGCTTCACATAAATAAACCACAAACATTCTGGGAATCAGTACATTTCAGCAATGAGTTTAAACTTAACATGTCTAACAGTAAAGAGTGGTGAAGAAAGTGTTATAGTGTGGGAATATATGAATGCTGCAGGCGTAGGAAATGTGATTTTTATCAATAAAATATGGATCTATATGTTTATTTGAACTGGGTTTTGTATCTTTCAGCTAGATAATAGCAAAAAAAACACCTAAACCTTTCTAGGCCTGGCTTATCTTAAAAATAGTTAAGCTACTTTATACATTACACAATTTCCAGATTAAAATTCCATCAAGCCTCTATAAAATGAATTGGCAGAAGAAATAATACAAAGTGAGGAAACAATAACAATTACAATTAGTAATTACAGAAGAGTGGAAGCCAAACTCCAGAAATTACAATAAAAAACAAACTAAATAAGATAGTGAAAGCTCTTGTTAGACACACAAGTTATTAGAATACTAAGAAACTAATAACTTTAATTCATTATTGTTTAAATGGATTAAAACTTTAATGACACAAAAAATTTCAAAACATTTTATTTGCTTTGAAAAATCTTTTTGTACATTATTTTTATTTGAATAAAAAATTGCACAAGAAGACTAACCTGTTCCTCTACTAGTATGAAGACGAGCTCTAAGAAGAACTTTTTCATTCTTCTTTAATGGATTAAGATCACAAACATTGGTCCAATCACGACCTAGTGAAGAATATACAATTTTTATGACGTAAAAACAAATTATTATTTTCTGCAAAATTAGTTATAATAAAAACAATATAATATACATGTCAATAAAATATAAAGAAACAAATTAGTTACAATGCATAGCAATATATCAACTATATTAAAACTTATATAAAATAGATGAAGATAAAATTAGAAAGATGAGAAACAAAAAGAAATATGTTAAACAAACTTACTAATTTTTATCTGTGATTGTGCCAAAGGCAAATCTCCATACATTCCAGTGCTATAATCCTATATATTGAAAAAGCGTACAATATGTAATTATATAATTAAATAATTATATAAATTTTTTTATATCAAAGTTCTTTTTTTAACTTTAAATTATTGATTTTTATTTGACACTATTATGTTTAAAATACTTTAAAAGCATTTTTATCTATTTAAGCCTGATTTATAAGTTTCTTTGGTTTTGTTTAAATTGTTAAAGAAATTAAAGCTATTATCTGATTAACTTGAAATTTAATGATTGAACTAAAAAATTTTATTCAATTATTTAGTTGCTAAATTAACTTGGTAAAACTTATTGGAATTTACCAGGGAGATATTATCTTACCCATCACATTAAGGTGAATATACATGTGGTCAAGTGTTGTCATGGAGAACGCAAACTATGTGATAATCTGGACAATCAGTTTAAGATCTAATAATAAGCATTTTGGGCCAAAAAAGTACTTATGTTTAAATGTTGATTTTCCTCTTGATCTGATTTTGATTCAGAATCAGATCAAAAGGAACATTAACACCTAATTTTAAATAATAACCAAGCTGATTCAGATGAGAAGAATAGTGGTATGGCAACAGTTTACTATGGATTAATTAGCTCTTTTAATTGATTAAGATCTAACTCAAGATGTCTAGACTAAGCAGAAAGGTTCAAAGCTTTCAATTGGCAGCTTCTCTAGTAGGAAAGTTTTGATAATTACTCTTGTCACTCAAAAGAAAACAATTAAAAAAAAACAATCTTTAAAAATGTTGCTTCAATCTTGTAGCGTTATAAAATCTGCTAAAATAAATTGAGTGACAATGAACCCAATAATCAATAAAAAAGTATTATTGAACCGCCCCCCACCTTTAAGTAACTACTCTCCCCTACTAGGAAGGAGTATTTATTTTAAATAAGTGACATATTTTAGGCATCAAATAAAAGTTTTAATAAAACTCTATGTATAACCCATAACATTCTAAAACATGCACACAAAAAAAAAGTCTACCATTTCTAAAATACATTTTATGTAAAAAAAATATAACATTTTCCTTTTTTTTACTTTTATGAAATAGTTAGGATTAAAGTGCAAATAATATATTAGTATCATGTAGACATATGCAATAGTAATTATATATATAAATTATACTTAATATATATTCACAACATAATTTAACTTACATCTTCAGTCTGCTGTACAACCTCGGCATCCTATAAAAAAAATTTAAAAGTCTACTAAACAATACTAAACTTTAAAAAAAATTTATTTACTACAATCTTTACAGACTTTATATAACATTATATAATGAGACTACTCAACAAATTTAAAAGAAGATTTCAATTTATCTTAGTTCAATTAACAACTAAAGGTTAATATACATTATAAATTTATAAGATAAATTTATCACTTTATTAATAACTTTTTATAACTAATAATATAGAATATTACAATTAGAATAAAAATAACTATTATCTGCAACAATTAAATTAATTAAAGAAGTGTTCAATTGAAAAAACTTTAATTAAAAAAATGCAACACTATTCTTTTATTTTGCTTTCTACACTATTTATCAAACCTTTCTTATTCTATTTTTCAACAATCAAAAATGCAACACTTTGCAACATCATTCCTTATTCTGATTATTGACAATAAAAAATAAAAAAATGCAACAATCACTCAGAACATTCTAAATTTTGCAACACTATTCATGTCACCCCTATTTTTTTTTAAGGGATCACTTGGAAGCTAATTTGGATAATAATGTCATCAGACATGATGCAGTTGTATACTAATTTTTGAGAAATAAGAATTATTATTACTTTTGTAGATTTTCGATCAAGAACTGCACAGTAACACCAAATCTATGCTCTAATGCACTTTAGCCATAAAATAAAAAAATAAAAAAAATTCATTGTCCTTACACAATACTGAACACTGCTATTTCCTAATGAGGGTGCAGCTCTAAAACTCTTTTTAATCGTTCTGAGGCCAGCTGGTAGTAAAGGTTTCCAAACTCTGTGGCTATCAGAGAGGCTGATTCCATCAACAACTGCAAAACATTAGAGTATTAACTGTGCCATGTTGCGCATGGATGGTGTCCTTATTAACACTTTTGGTGCGGATTGTCAAGGTCGCATAAATAACCCTTTGTTACAACTTAAGATTAATTAACAGGACCACTAGACAACTGCATAGCTCATTGCTTAGGAGGCTGAGCTCTATCTATGAATGAGTCAAGTACTCTTTAAACTTAAATCATGCTGAAAATAATACAAAATTTTAAACATAAAAAACCATACCCACCACCTAAATGCTTTAATATATCTTTTACAAATATTCGTAGTCTGCAAAGCAACTTTTTATCAGTTGAATCTTACCTTTTGCAAAATTCACCAGACTTGCTTGCTCTTAGTGAGACTAATTTAAATTCTGCTATTCCTTCTTCAGATCTCAGTGTTGATGGGTACTATCCTTTGATTTGCAAAGACACCAATAATCGCATGCTTGGCTTAGGATATACATACGCAACAATATACCTATTTGTCGTAAATTCAGATTCGAATCCTTTGACCATTCTTTTATGTGCTTCCACTTAGCACCTCTTCACTCTTTGTTCTTTATCATTCTCTTTCTTTCTGAGACTGCACTCTTTTAGATATAATTTCTAATCAAATTGACCATGGCCTCTCTTTTTACCCCTCTGCCAATAGTTATTGGTGACTTTACTGCACTAAAGCCTATAACCTCTGCATTTCTCAATCTCTTACTCAGATAGTCAACTTTGTGACTCAATTTCCTGACAACCTAATCATTTAACATCACTCCATGATTTATGGCTTTGACCCTAGCTTGTAATCAGTTCTCCCTTTTCTCCCTTTGGTGATTCTGACCATGCAATGATCTCAATAAATCTTTTAACTCAAACTTCTTTCACAGACTCACCCTATCATCGCACTACTTGCTACTACCCTAAAGTTGACTGGGATTCTATTTGTGTTTTTTTTCGTGATGGTCCTTGGGTTAATGTCTTTTCTCTCTCAGCTGATAAATGCGCCTCCTACATAACTTCCTGGATTCAGACAGGAATGGAAGCTAAAAATTTCAATTTAATAAACAACAACTTTTTTAGACAAAAATAGTCTCTTTAATGAACTTATATAAGAATAATTAAAGTTAATTCATTTAAAAAGATTTAGTTGAAAAAAATTACAAATGATTTTGGAAGCAGTTAGAATTAAAACCTTTGTTTTTATATTTTCAAAGCATTTTCAAATAAAGTAACAAATCACTGCTAATGGAATTTTTTCTAACTTTACAAAGGTTTTTTTACACATTTCTGATAAAAAAAAAGAATCTATTTTGTTTATTACTCTATCTACATAAGCATTTTGAAAATTTAAGTACTTTTTTTTATTATGTATTACTTTCTAGGAATAAATATATGATTAAAAAATGCATGAAATGGTTCAAAAAGAAATTATTTTTTCATTTTTTTTAATGCAAAATTAGTTACTAGCAAGTATTTATATGGGAATTACTATTTTTTAAATTAGCAAAAAAAATAAGTTAAATTAAATGTAGATATTTAATAAACAATCTTACTTTATTTTAATAAAGAATGACAAATGTTTTTGAAAGCCGTTATAAAATAATAAATTTGATCTTTACAAAGATTGAAAAGCGTTTCAATAATATTTTATATTATCGAAACGCTTTCAAATTAAATAATAAATCACTATTGAAGAGAATTTTTTTTAACTTTACAATGGCTAAGCATTTATGACAACAGAAAAAAACAATTTTATATTTTAATCGAAATGATTTAATTATTTTTTTTTACAAGAGAGATTAGGAAGAGCTATTAAGAATCTTTTTTTGTTTATTTTATTTGATTAACAAAGCACTTCAAAAATTTAATTCTTTTTCCTTTATAATTTATTACTTTCTACGAATAAACGTATGTTTAAAAAAATGCATGTTTATATAAATCGTGAAATGTATGTTTAAAAAAATGCATGTTTATATAAATCGTGAAATGTATGTTTAAAAAAATGCATGTTTATATAAATCGTGAAATGTATGTTTAAAAAAATGCATGTTTATATAAATCGTGAAACGTATGTTTAAAAAAATGCATGTTTATACAAATCATGAAATGGTTTAAAAAAGAATTAAATCATTTCTTTTTTAAATGATTAATAGCATGTATTTATATGAAAACTTACTATTTCTAAATCAGTTAAAAAAACATAAGTTAAATTAAATATGCTGATAATTATTAAACAATTGTTTGAACTAGTAACCAGACTAGTCTATGGATAGACTTACGACACAGACATAGACAATTCTGTATGTCGTAATGGACACAACAAATGTTTAATTTTTTGTCCTTGTTGTGTCTATCAAATTTTTGATGGTGTCCTAAGATTGCTCAGTTAAAAAATAATTTTTACTTCATAAGTCTACAAAGCATAATTTTTTGTCTATTTGGTGTCTATGATTTTGTCTAAATTTACTTGATTTCATAAAACCAGAAATCTTTCATTACCGTATTATTTGAGGATTGTTATGTAGTAAATTTATAATATTAAAAAAATATTGAAATGACATCAAAACTCCAAATGACGATCATTGCCCATGATTAATTATTGTTTAAAACTTGCGTACATGACGAATATCAATAAAATGAAAGTAAAAAACATTTTTCTTTTTCACTATTGTTTTATTCACAAACCTAAATAAATTTTAACACCTATTGGAATCTTCTACTTACTAATCCACATTTTATAAAGGACAACTCCTTGATCACATATTTTTAAAATAATTTTATTGAAGGTGATAAAGATTTTAGTGACTAAGGAAAATTTTTTAAATGATAAACTTACCTTCAACTTTTTTGAAGTAATCCCAAACTGGAGAGGGCATTTTAAAAATAAATTTTCACGCACATTCACTGAGAATTGAAAAACAACTGAACTGAGTAATTAATGAACTTCAATTGAGCACAAAATAGTCCATTTTGAGGTTTTTAAATAGACATTAACTTTTTAATCAACAGCACACGCTGGACAAAAAATTAAAAAATGAACTTCTGTTAGAAAAATTGTATTTTTAATTTTGTGCTCGTTTTCAGTTTTTGAAACGATGCTGCAGTGAAAATTTAATTACTCGTTATAAGTCCAAATTATATATTAAATAGATCTTCTATACCTCATTAAAAAATCGAGATTGTTCATTTAGTGTCCGTTTTTAAAATGATTGTCTAGAAAGACAAACATTTTTTATAGACAATTCATTTTTGATAGTTGTAATTAAAATTGTTGCAATTAGTGCTTTGTCGAAGTCTATTTTTGTCCTTTTATAATAAGTCCATTAGAGATTGTCTGGTTGCTAGTTTGAACTCATTACTTTATTTTAAAAGGTTTTCTATATTAATAAAAAAAACATTAAAGATAAAAGATTCCAAGCTTATTATTCCTAACGTAATTAAAATTCACAATTAATTCATCAATTAATTTATAACGATGCATTTTTTAAACCAGAATTGTTAAATTTTTAAAGCCTTTTTTAAATGAAGTTGATATTCAAGTCCAGTGTTTATTTTTTTAAATGAAAGTATACTAAAATTTTTTTAAATATTATTAACAAAACAAATTCATAAGCTGTTGTAGAGAAGTAGTAGATAAATTTGTAGATAAAAAAAAGCACCACTATTAACTACAAAAATACAATTATGCTATTCTATAAAATTTTAAACTATTTTATTAAATTCACTTTACATTTACTAAAGTAATAACTTTCATAATGATTTTAAATACCTTTTTTTACAATTTAATGATAAAAAAATAAGTGTAATAAAAATACAAAAAAAAAAATATTATTTTATAATAGCTAAACTTTAAGTAAAAAAATTAGGGGTGTACCAGATTGGAAATTTTGAACTCCGGCCAGAACCAGATTTGCCAGAATTGTTAATAAAATTCCGGCCAGAACGAAAGTTATATTTATGCAGTTTTTATCTTCAAGATAGAAAGTAACAGCTTGCACCTCAGCTTTGTGGCTACATAATATATATTTATAACCTATAATATATACAACCTATTTCATTAATTTGATCCTTGTTTCATTTAAATCTAATATGTTTTTTTTATTTGTTTCTTACATTTTTATTTATTGAATGTTTTAACCTGAATATAATTTATATTTAAAATTATTTCTTTGTTTTCTATTTTTCCATTTAAGTTAAAATTAAATTATATGCTTTATTAGGCTTCGTATACTTTTTAATTATTTAAAATTTAATAACATTTAAAATGAGACTATTCTCAGAGGCAGGTAATATTTTTGATGATAAAAGAGCTAGTTTGTTGCCCAAAACTGGATAGGAACTCTTTTTGCACCACAATATTCCTAAACTTCTAGAAACCTTTACATAATTGATTACATAATTGCGAATAAATTTACACAGTGTTTGTTAAGAATTTGGTATTTTTTACCTAGGTTTACCTACAGTACTTACAGTACCTACACTACTTAATTGCACTGTTGGACAATTATTTTTTTTATTTAATTTACAGTATGTGTCACATGTCTTAAAAAAATGAATGACCTAAAAGTCACAAATTTCGGCCGGAACAGAGTTCCACTATTATTTTTAGGGTACATCCCTAAAAATAATAGTGATTATTTTTATTAAAATCAGTTAACTTATATGAAAAAAAAGGGGAAAAAAATGACAACAACAAATGTTTATTAAAAATATTTCTTTAATTGAAAAATAGAAAGCATATAACATAGGTCTTTCAAATGTTTGAATGTTTCTTTTTAATTTGTTTGTCGATTTTTCAGTAGGATTATTATATTTATGTCTTATTTTTTAATATCTTATTGTTATTTATTTAAAGAATTTTAAAACTGTTCATTTTTTTACTGCTATTATTACTGCTAGTAATTCAGCGGTATACCCTCCTGTTTTTTTATGATAATCAATAGCCTGGTGTAAAAGTTTCCTTTTTTGTATTTTTTCTTGGGTGGAAATAACAAAGAAAAAAAGTTTAAACGTCAGACTACTTAAATACGTCTAGTAAGAAACAGTTTATTTAAAAGTAAATTAATTAATTTATTAATTAAATTAAAGATGTGTTGTCATTTTTGTTGTAGTTGTTAACTGTATTGTATTGTTTGTTTTTGTCAATCTTAACAAAGGTATCATTATGCGAAGCAAAAATGTTGAAAGCAAAAACTGCAAAGAAACATTTTATATATAGAAAAAATAATTCTCTCTCAATCTTCAGTCAAATTTAATTTAGTTGAATGTTTAAAATATTATGTTTTTAATGTTTTGAGCATTTTTCATTATACTAAATTTCTTTTATTTAGAAAAAAAGAATTTCCACTTGCATCATTAATTGCGTTCTAATAATAATTTTTCATATGCATATTAATGTTTATTATTTTTTTAATTTTGTTTGACAAAGTTAGAAAAAAAAATATTTTACTAATGAAAAACAAAAGAGATTCAGAGTAATTAATGATTCAACTGCTCATTCACATGATTCAAAATGCAAGTAAATTCAATGCTAAGTTCAAATGCTTTAAGGTTTAAAAAATGATACAATAGCATTTGGAAATGAAATAAAACGTAAATTTAAAACTCATTTTAAATTGAGAAGCCTGTTTAAAAATGCAATAACAGTGTTTAAAAAAACAGTACAGTCACACTTCAAAATACTAATTTGCGTGTCAGCTTTTTATTAAGTTTGGTAAAATTATATAACGCACCATAGTGTACTCATTGTTAAACAAGGTGTATACTACTTTAAATGCTTATTAAAGTTTTCTTTTAAATAATTGCAAGGAATAAAATCTTTATAGATCAAACTATAGTTTTATTAATAAATACACTTTTGAAAGTAACTGGTTGTCCCTCTGGGCTACAGACAGTATTTTTTTTAAATTTCAGTCACCCCTGGAGACGAGTCGTCCTGTACCACCAGACGAACATGAGAGTACACCCCTGTAATTAATAATAAATAACAATTATAAAATTAGTTTATTCTTATGCAGGTAATTAGGTGTCTTATGTAAGACTTCATAAAAGTATATTTTAAAATTTCTAATACAAAACAATTTTTAGAGGAAATTAAAAACAGGAATCAAAGTCTAATTTTTACATGGTTCCTATAAATGTTTCACAAAACATTTATAGGAACCATGATCAATTAGACTTTAATTAGTCCTTAGAGAAAATATAATAAAATTAAACACAACTTGCAATACCAGCACTGTATTTATCATACTACATAAATTATTAATAAAAAAATTGATTTTAAATTTCATCTGTAATTAATTTAATGTAAAAATGAAAAAAGAACTTACTAACTGTGCCTTTCGCTCTTGCTTTTTGGTTGCCTTTAATTGCTCCTTTTCCAGCTTTTTTATTGCTTTCTTTGAAAGTATTTGCTCACTAAAAATATTTTTTGGAAAATGCTTTTTTTTAAATGATTCCGAACAAAAAAGTATATGCTTCATTTATTACCTTCAATTAAAATTGTTTAGAAATTGATTTGCTGCTTTGAATCTGTAATAGATTCTATATTTAAATACATATTTTATTCTAATACTATAAATTTAAATTTGTTGCATGATGCTCTACATCATGTAATTAACTTGAAATTCATACTTTCAATTTTCTAAATTAAAAAAATCAGTAACATTTAAAAATATGTTTTTAGTGACTTATTTTACTTTTTAAAAAAATTATTGTAAAAATTGTTCTTCTATGTTTTATCATTAATGTAACTCTATTACAAGAAAATATTTGTAACTTATTTTTTAAATAGAACACAACACAGGGTTCTAATCCAACATGTTAAAAGTTGTTTTTGTCAAGAAGATCCAGCGTTCATCATCCTAGAAACAATGTTAAATTTTTTTTTTTTAAACCCTAAAAACTTGGCAGAAAAATATCATTTTAAAAGTCAATAGCAAGATTTCATAGAATTTTAATCTGCCCAAATCAAGTTTTATTGAGATTTCTAGTCTTTACTCATAAGCTTCAAGATCAATAAAGATATTTATTTATATACTATATTTACATTCTGTTATATATTATATTTATATTCTATTTATACCAGTTGACTTTTCTCAGCCTTTACCTAAAAAATAAATCCCATAAGGCAGTGGATAACACAGGCCTTGTTAAGAAGCGTACACCATGTGAATTTTAAGTGTGAAATGGAAATTTCACCTACGTGTTAAGCAATTTACGTAATGCCAAAACCTTTTTCAACTAGATTATTTAAGCAGTCTTTTAAAATAGTTTATGCGAAAAACGTTAAAGCAATAATTGTTTAAAAAACTTTTTCACTGAAGTTGTGAAACAATTTTTTTTTAGATATAAAAAACTTATAAAATTTAAATAAATGTTTTTCTACTTTCTGTTTTAAAAAAATTTAATTTCAATTTATTCATTATATTTAAGTTAAATTTATTGTTAAATATTCATAAACTTAATCTTATTAAATTTAATTTAACTTTTTTTAAAAATTTAAAATGCTCTGTTTTACAATTTTTTTTAACTTTAGTTATTTTTTTATGTTCGCTTTACATTCAACTATTTTGTTTATTTATAGTGTTATTTTTTTAATAATTTATTTATTTATTCTTCATTAATATATATATTTATTATTTACAGCTCAAATTAATAAATTTTTTTATACCATTACAAAAGTGCTAATATACAAAAGTGTTTGATGCTTTTAACTGTATGTTATAAATGTATTGCTGGATAAACAATAATCACGCAATTTATGAAAAGATTATTTTTTCAGTTTTGAAATTGTTTTTTAAAAAACATTTTTTTATTATCATTAAGTTTTTAGATTGATTATAGAATGAACATCAATTAGTAATGATTAACTAGTTTATGAGTAGTAGGCAAAGATTTTGTTAAAGCCAAAATATGAAAAAAAAAAAAATTGCTGATATTTTTTTTCAAAGGCATTTCTATTTCTATGCGTAATATTTTATTTTTCTTTATTTTAAAGGGATTTTAAAGTGCAGAGACAAGTTGTTTTCATATTAAAGAGAATGATAAAAAAAAAAATGTTTGGACTAAATTTTTTTGAGTAAAACAAAATAATAAACATGTACCGAGAAAAACTAACTTTGTTGTTTTACTCAAAGCCTGCCGTCTCCATGTTAGCCAATCTCCCAAAGTCTTTAAAATATATGCTGCAATCTACAGACTTTATAATTTATTCAAGCGCGTTTGATTCCAAAGACGTTGATCACCTTATATTTTGAATCTTTTTATATAAACAATGTGAACTTTTTTTCTAGTTTATCTAAGCCATTTATCGCTATGATGATTTTGTTCTCCTATTGAAATGACCATTTATAAATTCTTAAACTTTTAATTGATAAAGTTTGGTAAACGACATCATTTATTAGAGATATATATTGAATTCTTTAATTTTTAGTTAGAAAATAGCATGGGGCTCACAGTGGCTGGCTACAGCATGGGCTCACAGTGGCTGGTGAACTTCAAAACAGATAAAACTCAATTTTTTTCAGCTAATCGTTATCGCAATAATTTAGATCTTCCTATATCTATGAACAGTGATGTACTTTATGAGTCATCTACTCTTCATCTTCTAGGATTAACTCTTACTTCCAATCTTTCTTGGAAACCATATATCAAATCAGTTGCAAAATTAGCATTTGCTAAGGTTGCATCTCTTTATCGAACTCGACACTTTCTTACTTCTGATTCTATTCTCTATCTCTATAAATCTCAAATCCAACCTTGTATGGAATACTGTTGCCATATCCAGGGCGGATCTTCTAACGATGCCCTTTTCTCTTTTAGACTAGGTGCAAAAATGCATTGTAAACATAGTTGGACCTGCTCTTGCAGCCAACCTCCAACCATTATCACATTGTCGTAATGTTGCTTCTCTTTCTCTTTTCTACAAATACTATAATGGACACTGCTCTAAAGAGCTAGCGTCTCTTGTGCCATCTACTAAAATTCATTCTCGTGTTACTCGTCATTCAATTAAGTGTCATCCTTTTTCTGTGACTGTTCTTAAGTGCTCCAAAAACGCTTATTCATCTAGTTTTTTTCTTCGAACATCAGCTCTTTAGAATTCGCTTCCTTCATCTTGCTTTCCTGATTCATATAATTTGCAATCCTTTAAGTCATCCGTCAATCATTATTTTGCTCTACAACCTTCATCTTTTCTCTTTCAGCAACTTACAACTCTAATTGTGGTTGCTTGCAGTCTTGTTGGAAGCAAAGATGTTTAAAAATTGACAATAAAAAGTTTTCACTTTTTGCATTCTTTAGCAATAATTGTTCAATTTTAAAAATAAAGTAAGCAATATATGCTTTACAGAATAAATTTCATTAAATATATTCTCCCATGATTAAATAAAAATTTCGTGTATATTTGTACTTGATGAAAAGTTTAACAAATAAATGCTGTTAAATAAACTTTTAAATGGTTAACCCATTCGCTACCAACCATTTTAACAAAAATCTTTTTGTTGCAACTGCACATTTTTTTGAATAAAATTTGGATGACATAACATTAATAACTAATTTAAATTCAAATAGTAAATCTCTTTAAAAGCATAACAAACTATATAATAATAGAAACTTAATAAATGAACTTTTCAATTAAATAAGTTAACACGCAGGTAGTTAATAAGTTATTATTTATAAATTCTGTGATCATTCATGAACTGTATTTGAAGGATTTTTGTGACTCTATGATACAAATTGCAATCCTATAACTTTCTGGAAATCTTTACAGTTTAAAATATCATTTAAAAAAATATATATACACTGAAACTTTCGTTTTCCGAGGAATTGAAGTTTATTTATCTAGTAACTAAATTTTGTGATTTTTTGTTCTGTGCGTGATTCCGCTTCAAACTTAATCTATTCTTTGATAACATGTGTATAGTTTCTTGGAAATGCCTATATACGTTTTTTAAAATAAGGAAATATTTTTTTCCAAACATATTTGAATTTAATTGATTTTTTTTTTTATAACAATATTGTTTTATTTAAAAGTATTTTATAAATATTTTATAAAGATGAAAGACTTTAAATGATTTTTAACGTGGTTTCAAATTAAATTTAATTACTATGCAGTACTTTAAAATATGCAACTGATGTAATTTAAATTCTAATGATGTAAATTTGGATTTGAGTAAAGTTACATTCGCTTGCATTACATTTTTCCATTACGCAATAAAATCTTATAACAAGACCAAACAACAGGTTGTACTGGATTACATATTACCAGTAACACGGCAACTTACTAAAAAATTTAGTGCACAACATTGAAATTCTGATTAATGGTAAATTTTTGACAGACAAAAGTCTTATATATAAGTAAAAAAAAATTTTATTTAGTAGATTTAATGAATTAGGTACTTGTCCACAAAGTTCTGAAACATTTTTTTTCTGACAAAAGTTATTTACTAAACAATTTCTCTGATACTAATGACCATGATCTAATCAGCAAGACTTTTTTCTGAATCAAAATACTCTGTTAAGTAATTTTGTTTACAGCAATTATCAAAATAGTATGCATGTTTGGAGCATTTATCAAAAAAGAGTCTACACTGCATTTAAGCTGGAAAATCTCTACTGAGGTTTGATAAGGAAGTAATTGACAATTTTTCAAGAATACACCCTCTAACCCAGCATCACTTATTGGTAATACATTTCTGCAATATAAAATGTCTAAGATGCCTAGTTTACGGTTTATTAAAAAAAAATTAGAGGCCAATTTGATGGGTATTAAGCTCTGATCTAAGCTACTCTATGATCTGATTCAAAATAAACTTAAAAATGTCAAAAAATATGCACATCAAATTTTTTTTTAAAGAAAAATACTATTTTCACAATAGCAAGTAAGAAATTTCTGAACTGAATAGATCAGATTAAAGCAGAACTCAACATGGAACCAGATTTGTATTTCTTTGGCAGGGATTCGTCTAGATCCTTTGATACTCAGATACAAACTTCAACCAGCTGTATGCAATGTAAAAACTTCCACAATTAATATTAACTTTATTATTTAATGGCCTTCTTGCTTCATTAGTAGTTGCACTTACTGTTGATAACTACTGATACTTACTGATAGATATAAAAAATGTCTTGCCAAATTCAAAACAGCTATTTGTTTAAATACTGATATAATAAGTATCAGTATTATACACATTATGTAGTGTTTAAAGTCACTTTTCTGACTTTAAACAATTGTCATTGTTTTAAGTCAAAAAATAACTTTAAACACATTAATACATTTTAACTAGGAAAAGTAATGTTTAAGATACAAACAGATAATACAGATATAGAACATGTATTTTGAGATTTTATTTTAGCTCAATTCATGTAAAAAAAAAGAAAAAAAAAAAGAAGAAAAGTAAGTAAATAAATACAAGAAAGGTTTAAAATCTAGTATTTTATGACAAAATCAACAGTTGTTTTACATAAAAACACCACCCTATTCTGTCAGCCATCAACCAATAATATCCTCTGAGTCAAATGGCACACATATGCTGCATATAAAGGTGATACTTTTAATGTCAAGCTTGTAGTAATTGTCTTTATTATAAGTCACAACACTAAATGTGATATGGTTTGCTGTATTTGTTACGATGTGGATATATTGTTGCTTAACTCTAACTTTTTTAGATTATGACTTTATTTTAACAATATGTACTTGAATTTGTATAGCAACTTTTATGTTTTTATAAGCAATTTTTGAAAAAATTTTTAAAAATGACTTAGTGACCCACTCTTGCTATTTATATGCGATAAAGTGGGAAAAGAAGCTTTTTATTTACAACCAAAAAAAGAATATTGAAAGTTGATTTTATAGAACTACTTCCAAATTTCTAGAAATGCAACATTTTGACACTCAAAATTTATTTATGAATAAAGATGTGATTAACTATTATATAACTTAAATTTGTTTAAAAAATTGAATAAAATAAGTTTTAACACATTTATATAATATAACTAAAAAGTTTGAATGATGCTTTAACTATTACATATTTTCAACATCACAGGACTAACTACAAATACCTTGGTTTATTTCTTAATACTTTTATATGAAAAATCAAATGTCGGGGTTATTCATGAATGAATTAAATTTTGAAAACTATTTTAGATTACACAAATTCAGAATCAAATATGGAATTACACATTATACAAATTTGAAATAAATAAATTCCAGTAATGTTCTATAGTATACAGCAGCATATTAGCAATAATACTGCAATATTAATACTAATATGCATACTATATACCGTAATTGGTATTTATTTATTTCAAATTTGTATAGTGGAAAATTCCTCACTTGTAAATATATAGTAAGAACACAGTTATCATAGACGTCTTTAAAAAATTGTGATAAATAATAAATAAATAAATAATAAACTAGTTTTAAAAAATAATAAACCAATCATTAAAGAAGTTGAAAAACGATGAGGCCAAAGAGTCAAAAAGAATAAACTTAATTTTTAATGTTACTAATATTACAATTACATGTAATAATATATAAACAATATTATAATATTACTATAAAATAACTTTTAAAAAGTTAAATTTAAAAAGAAAAAAACGTTTTTAATTTAATTCACATTTCATATTTATAATAATATAAATGTGATAAATAATTTATAACAATTTGCTGAGGTTTGGCACGAAAAACTATAAGTATTAAAGATACAACAATGATTCAAATAATACCAAACTTTAACATACCCAGTATCTGCCATTTCTTCTCTGATACTTGAAAATGTGCGCAAAGCAAGAACAGGTTTATAGTGATGAACAAGGAACAACTTTCTTGTTGGCTTCAATAATTTATTTAGAAAAAACGTCTCTTTAAGTGTTACGCAGGCAGCGATTAGTGCGAAACGTTGCATTTAGATAGACTCACATAATAATAATAATAATAGTAAAAAAAAAAAGACAACAAAGGAGCGACTTTAACGTGACTGGGGGAGGATGGGTATGGGTAGATAAATGTCAGCAAACAATGGGTGGGTGGGGGAGGAGGAAATGAGAAATTAAAACAGCGTGACGTAAATAAACATTTTTTAATTTAAATTCTTATCTCAAATCGTGATTAGCTTAATTTACAAACTCGGAGATGTATTTACATTAAAAGTTGATTAGTTTTTTGTAAATATATACTAAGAACACAGTTATCATTTTAGAAGTTATTATTTTAGAAGTCTTTGACTTCTAAAACTTCTAAAACACATGTTTTTTCCGGAATGAACTTGGAAGTTCAGCCATCCTGTCTTACCAATATCGATTAGGCTAGAGCTGACATAGAATTCTCTTGGTTTTGAGCCAGAACTTTGACCACAGTGCCACAACTGCCTAATAATTAGTCCTTAGATAAGTGGCATTGAACTTCTGTTATCGTCTGGTATTAATTTCGGACCCGTGGTATCATTTGGTATTGCAGCACAATTCATCACAAGTTTGTATTTATATTTTTATAAAAGTAATTTGAACTAGCAAATTTGTACAAGTTGTTAAATAATTTTACTATTTTGAATAACTAATATTAACTGAGAAATAGTATATAAACTGTAAGTTATATTTTATTTATTTCTATTTATTATGGTGCTCCAAAAGACCTAATGTTCTTATCACAGAGCACCGCAAAGAAGCTTTAACCAGGAAGTTCACTCTTCTTTCCTTACCGATGTCGCCTATTTGGCAAGAAACGGCATCGAACCTCAAATCTCTAGGTTTGAGCCATAAGTATAACAAATATGCCACGACTGCTTAATCATAATAAACTCTTATAGTATAATTAAAAATCTTAAGAATGGTATTGTATAAAATTAAGAGCCGTCTTTAGCTTTAACTGGTTTCCTAGCATCTTTAAATTTGTGGCTAGCATCTTTAAATTTGGTGTCTAAGTTCAATAACAAGTTCATTTAATTTCTTTACTCAGATTTTTTTAATATCAATAAAACAGGGAATATTTCCTCAAGCTCTAAAATTAGCGAAAGTTATTCCAATATTATAAGATGGTGACATTGAAAGCAATAATAATTATTGTTCAATTTCATTACTTTCTGTATCCTCTAAAGTTTTAGAAAGAAGTTTTGCACAACAAAATTTATAATCACTTTATCATCAACAACTTGATATACAGCAATCAATATTGATTAAAAAAAATATTGTAATGAACTTGTAATTCTTCAATATTTTTTAGAAATTTTATGGCTCATTTAAAAATTTTCAAATTACTTCGAGTATTTTATTGGTTTGACGAAAGATTTTGATACTATTGATCATAAAATTATTTTTAAAATTCAGATCGGTACGGAATTACTTGAAATATATTAATTTGGCTGAAAGGTTACCTAAATACTCAAATGATTAATTATGCGGTTTTTTAAGCATGGACTGTCTCCAACGGTATTTTATCCTTGTTTTAGCAAAGTAAGCCATAAATACCCCACCAAGTTTTCAGAAAATAATTTTTTTATTTAAAAATATAATCCAAAGTTATGTTCTTATTCTATTCAGTTCTAGGGATCTATTTTGTGGAAAAATTTTCAACATATTGTTAATAATAAAGAAAAAACATTTCCTGGAACTTCTTACTTTTTGTGTTGAATGCTATGCATTTTAGTAGAACTGCACTGAGCAGTGAACGCCTTAAAGAAGCATAGTAAGTTAAAAAAGGTGTAGTAGATTGAAATAAAAGTACAAAAGAACATCTGGTCCAGTGGAAAACAAAAACCCCTAAGAAGAGAAATATTAAAAATTAATCATAGTTAAATTAAGTAAATATAAACAGAAATAATTAACAATAGTTGAAGAAAGTAAGTGTAATTAACTGTTGTGCTAATGAAAAGTTGTTAGTGTAGAGCGTAAATTTGATGTAAAAGAATGTCATTCGTTAAGCAGAACTATTCATTTTTTACAAAACGGATACTATGGCGTTTGTGTTGTTAGTAAAGCAAACATACATTGTAGATACATGTCATGGGTGTCTCACGGATGGTATGGATTTGTGTCTTATGGTACAGTATGAAGACAAGAAAACTCCTAGCTTTCATCCGAGACTGGTATCCCAACAAGAGGTTCACTCTAGGTGTACACCAGGGCATCCTTTTTGTTAAAGTATCTCTTTGTGTTATCCCAAAAAGACTCATCTTAGAGTATCCCCTCAGGACAATTGCCATAAGCTTCTGTATTGACACTGAGACCACAGGACACTAGGTGGAGTTTAGTTTAACTTGGGTACAATTGTAAGTGGTTTTTTGAATGACAGTAAGTATAGTGATTTCAGTGACGAATCCGGGGGGGGGGAGGGAGTGGGTATGCATCCCCTCCCCCCAGAATCTGAAAGTTCTAAATACCTAAGAAATTGAGGACCTTTTTTTTTTTAGGAGACGTAAATGTGGTATAAAATACAAAAATATTTCAACATCTCCCTCCCCCCTCAAAAAAAATAAAATTCCTCGATCCGTCGCTGAGTGATTTATCTCAGTATAATTAGGGTCAGTGAGGGTTGTGAACTGCTTCAGTTACTTAATAAGTTGAGATGCATAATAAGTTTAAAAGAGTGTAGCAGAGTGAGATAAAAGTACAAAAGGACAGATGTCTAGTGGAAAACAAAGAGCCTTTAAGTAGAAAAATACTAAAAATTGATCTAAGCAAAATGTAGTAAATTTAAAAGGAATAATAAACAACAGTCGAGGAAAGTAAGAATCATTAATTAAGACGTTATTTAATACTTACGGATTTTAGTATAGTAGATTTGCACCATAAATTTAAAACTCCATGTGTGTGTGTGTGTGTATATATATATATATATATATATATATATATATATATATATATATATATATATATATATATATATATATATATATATATATATATATATATGAAGACCTCAGTGGAAAAACCGGCGTTGTCACATTTAAAAAGTATTTTTTGATCATTAATAAATGTCTTTTTAAAGCAAAGAAAAAAAAATTTTTGTATAAAAAATTACAAAATGTTTTGTTTTTGAATAAATTTTAAATAAAATAATTATAATATAAATTTTTTTAAATTGCTTAGTTTCATTTGCTTTAAATAAAGACTTTTATTAATGATCAATAAATACTTTCTCAATACTTTTTAAATGTGACAACGCCGGTTTTTCCACTGAGGTCTTCATATATATATATATAAGCAAGCTGATAGAGTTTGCCGTAATAATTCTCATATTTTTCATATTGTTTTTGATATTTGAAGAAACTAAATCCCTTTTGTCAATTGCAAAAAGTTTTTTTTTTCTATGACAAAGTTCTAATTCATTTTCCATCGCAGAGTTGCCCTCAACACCACATTTGTTATTTATGGTAAAGAACATACCTTGTTGAAATTAAATATAATTTATGCGGAAAAGGACAAAAGTAGTTTTTAACAAGATTTGAATAAATTTTTTTGTTTGTTTAAAATAATTTAATTTATTTTACATTTATTTGCAGTTGTTTATAAAATTAATTGCAAAGAAAAGCTTTATAATTTCCTAGTTAACAATTCGACTTCAGACCAAGCTCATTCTACGTGTTAAACTATTTAACACACCTCTTATGAAATGCAGGGCTGAATATAAAACAATTAAAAGTCATTACATCAAATAGCTTTTTTAATATAAAAATTTTCTCCAAATTACATTAAAGATAAAAAATAGAAAAATTTAGAAAAAAAAAATTACTATAAATTTACAACAAACAAAAAATCATTAAAATTTTTTTTTAAAAAATCACTCATTCAAAATCATTTTTGAATTTTCAGTAACAAGTAAATAAAACCATATATAAATATAAATAACTAAAAATTACAGTTCAGAATAATATTATTTTTATTACTCCAATTAAAATCAGGTGCACCATCTACTTTCTTTTTGACTATGACAGTTTTGACTTTGCCACCAAGTTCAATGTTAAGGTTATCTTGAACATCTACGCGAATATTTGAAGCAACCATTCTATAAAATAACGAGTAGAAAGTAACATTAAAACAAGCTAATAATAAAACAAGTAACGAAGCTAAAGTCGCGTTTTACTGAATCGATTTTTTTAATTATTTTATTGATTATAATTATGCAGCTAAACAGTTACTTCAATTGTTGCATCATTTAAACGGTCTTAGTTGTTGTAACAATCAAATTTTTTCAACAGGCAAAAAAGTGAATGATGCAATTGGATTAAACAAATAAAACACTTTT
>NC_088930.1:29935000-30030000 GCF_038396675.1 Hydra vulgaris | reverse complement strand
AACAGTGGTCTCTGTCCACCATCTCTGTCTCACAGGGAACCAGGAAAATTTGTTATGTCTTGCTGAGTCACACTGGCTAATTGAGTTCTTAAATTCTATATTGCTACAGTACATCCAGCTAATACCCTGAAAGTAGTGGCTGAATTCATAATGAAAGTCTATGCACCAATGTGGTTTACGATTAAAGCAATACCTTCATGCAAGGACACTTATGATGTCAATTCATAAAGCATGCTATTTACCAGATAATCTTAAAGGTATTGTTGATCCAGTACTTCAACGTAATGGGTTCTTTGGTCACCCTGAGAATATGCTGCTAAGTATGATAACTGATGACAGGAGGCATGTACGAGAGCTGGGACTGCAGCGAATAATGCAAGCTCAAGCAAACAAGCAGCTGAAAGACTCAAAAATGGAATTTTTGGATCATTTCGGCTAAAAAACTAATTGACTGGCAATCAGGCACAGTGACTGAGCTACCTGTTACAAAATTTTTGTCTGATAATGAGTTGGAGTCATTTGTTAGCAGTGGAGAAACATCTATTACTGAATTTCCTCATTTTCCATGCCATACGCAGGCAGTTGAAAGATGCATAAAAAATGTTATCAAAGGCAGTCATAGGGCAGGAAACTTGAGATGGTTTCATCCGGGCAAGGAATGCGGCCAGAATTGTAATGCCTGTGTTCAACACAAAACAAGAATACTGCACAGGGTGACAAACTGACTACAACATTATAGGGCAGTATTTTGAAAAACTAAACCTCATAAACAATGTTGTTTAATTAAATTTTTGCAACTTTTTATCATTTTCATGCATTCATGGCCTGTGACTTTTGGGATTTCTTTGAAAAAAATCATAAATTCATCATTTATTTAAATTTTCAAAAGGCTAGAATGACTAGAATGCAAAATCAAACATTCTTTTCAACACTTCAATTTAAATACATGACATTTAATATCAATTTTCAAAGGATTTCTGAGTTATGTCAATTGTAATGGTTTTCGAGCAATTGAGACTTATCTCTTAGTATGAATTCTTTGAAAAATCACAACTTTATTAATCTTTTGAATATTTTAATGATTTTTATATTGTTAGACTTGGATTTGAATTTTCCAATAGTATTATGCACTCTATGATAAGAAATTTGGGAAAAAATTATTTTGCAAAAAATATCGACTTTTTACAAAAAAAATCAAAATTTTCCAAAATTAAATCGCCGGTAGAGGGCAAAAGACATCCTAAAAAAAATTTTTTTTTGCCAAGACACCTACCCAAGTGACAACTTTTGGTAACTATTAGAATTCATTTAGAAAAAAAAATTAGTTAAAAACTGTGAAATTACTTCAAAGTACAAATGTTGAAAATTGTGAAACTACTTCAAAGCACACATGTTAAAAATTGTGAAATAACTTCAAAGCACACATAGCAAATTATAAGTGAAATTACTGGAAATAAGAAAATAAAGTTATATTTAATAGTATTTAACACTATAAAAACTTATAACATATTTTTATACCCAAACAAATACCAAGAAAATTAAATAAATTTTTTGTATCTGAATTTAGCTAAAAAAATTCCAGATATGATTAATACAATAAATTATTACGTTTTTCTAATACTCCAAAAAGTGTAATGGAAAAGTCATAATGGAAAATTCTTTTTTAGAATTTGAATTATAAAATGCTTGAAACTAACAAACCAATTGGTCATTATGATATTTATAATTAGTCATTATGATATAAGTTGTAGTATAGTTATAGATTTATGCGATACTATAAAATATATTTTTTTTAAAGTTTTTGAATATTCAATATATGAAGAAATTTTCCCTGATTAATGGAAAATAGCTAAAATTATGCCTATATTGAATTATGGTGAACCATCAAATGTCAAATTATTGACCAATATTTTTTCTCAATGTGTTTTCAAAAAATTTAGAAAGATCTTGATGTTAATATACTTTACAAGAATCAAGTTTCAAAAGAAATAACTCTACTAAACATGCTATAACTTATCTTGCTCAAAGTATAAATGATTCATTTGAAAAGCCAGAATTTATTTTAGACTTTTATTATTTACCATGTTTATTTTAACTATAATGTATAATATTGTATTACAAAATTTATACACTTTTAATATTAAATCAATTTTGTAATGTAAAGATAATTTAAAACCCACTGGCTTCCTTCTGTCCATGTTTTATTTTAATTATACAATAAATTATACTTTTTTGCTGTGCAAAAATATAATTTTATTTTAATTAGTATTGTGTATTACAAATTTTATATATTTTTATATTAAAATTAATTTTGCAATAAAACAAATATATAAAAAAAAAATAATAATAACAATGATATTGAAAAAAAAAATTATAAAATAAAAAATGAGTAAATGAAAATAGTTATATATATATACATATATATATATATATATATATATATATATATATATATATATATATATATATATATATATATATATATATATATACGTATATATATATATATATATACGTATATATATATATATATATATATATTTACGTATATATATATATATATATATATATATATATATATATATATATATATATATATATATATATATATATATATATACATATATATATATATACATATATATATATATATATATATACGTATATATATATATATATATATATATATATATATATATATATACACGAATACAAAGAAATACAAAAAAAAAAAAAAAAATGAATGCATGTGCATGGATACATATTTTCAAATATAAGTATCTATGCTACTTTCGGAGGTGAAACATAATTTGGAAGTGTCTCAATACAAACTTATTTTTATTATCTTCAAAAAATAAAGTAAAGTGATTATATTCGATAAAAAAGATTCAGTGATATTTATTTAAAAAACTATGGACATTATTATTTGCATGAGAAAAATTTTCAATCAAAAATATCCTAAATTAAACAAACAAGTTTAACATATTTTATTATTATACAAATAACTATATCACTTTATTGTAAAGAATTATTGAATTACTTTTGTGTAGGGAATAATTTTCATTTCTTTATATTTTGTGTTAAACTTCATCAAACCTTTATCGGTAACAATAATAATTCTGTCTTCTGTTTTTTTATGTTTGTTTACCTAAAATTAAATATTTAAATTCTAGATTTAAATTTCTGAAATAGAAAAAATAATAAAATATAAATAAAAAAAACAACAAATAAAATCAATATTCATAAAACAATAAATAACTTACAGTTAAGTAATTAATTTATTGTTTTATGAAACTATCAAGTTAATAAAAAATATAGAAAATAAAAAAACCTTTCGCATAAATGATGAGAACAACACCTTTCCACGATTCCATTCAGTAGTAATTCTTTTATAAAGCTCAAAATTTCTATTTTCAACATCCTAAGATTTTATAAAACTAAATTTAAAATTTTATGCTTGAAAATTCTAAAATTCATTAAAGAATTTTTAGCCATAGAATGAGGTGGAATTTTTAGCCATAGAATGATTTGGAAAAGATGGATTTAAAACAATAATAGTAGCGAAAATTTTAGCAAATTTTTTATCTTTGATAAGGGTGTACATTTAAATTATTTCATTTTTTATAAGCTGTTTCAATTTCAGGGTGTACATTTAAACTATTTTATCTTTGATAAGCTATTTCAATTTCAGGGTGTACATTTAAACTATTTTATCTTTGATAAGCTATTTCAAGGTGTTCATTAAAACCTTTTTTAAAAGTGTGCTTTTAAATTATTACAGAATAAAAAAGAAAGGTGTAAATAAAACTTTTTACTTTCTTTTTTGCATATTTTAACTCAATTCAATGAACTAAAAAATAATATTTTATATTGTAGTTAATTTTTAACCTTTTAATCTCGAAGTTTTTTCACATTATTTTACAACAAATTCTTCTCAAAATAATTTCATTTCATTTCAAAAATTTTTTTTTTAAATTTATTTACTTAACAACTTTGCTTCCAACAAGGCTGCAAGCAACCACTTTTAGAGTTGTAAGTTACTAAAAGAAAAAAGATGAAGATTGTAGAGCAAAATAACGATTGACAGAGGACTTAAAAGATTGCAAATTATATGAATCAGGAAAGCAAGATGGAGGAAGCATATTCCAAAGAGCTGATATTTGAGAAAAAAAAAACAAGAGGAATAAGAGTTTTTAGAGCATTTAGGAACACTCACAGAAAAAGGATGAGACTTAATTGAATGACAAGTAACACGAGAATGAATTTTAGTAGATGGCACAAGAGACGCTGGCCCTTTAGAGCAGTGCCCATTATAGTATTTGCAGGAAAGAGAAAGAGAAGCAACATTACGATGATGTGATAATGGTTGGAGGTTGGCTGCAAGAGCAGGTCCAACTATGTTTACAATGCATTTTTGCACCTAGTCTAAAAGAGAAAAGGGCATCATTAGAAGATCTGCCCCAGATATGGCAACAGTATTCCATACAAGGTCGGATTTGAGATTTATAAAGATAGAGAATAGAATCCGGAGTAAGAAAGTGTCGAGCTCGATAAAGAGATGCAACCTTAGCAGATGCTAATTTTACAACAGATTTGATATATGGTTTTCAAAAAAGATTGTAAGTTAAAGTTAATACCAGAAGATCAAGGGTAGATGACTCATCAAATATATTACCGCTCATAAATATAGGAAGACTACCATTCATAAATATAGAAAACTAAATGAATAGTATCTTGATCTTACATAATGAACTTAGTAATTACATAATAATTACATAATAATTAACTTACATAATGAGTAACTTAGTAATCAACTTTAATAAAAAAACTGAGATTTGTACCACCTGCCCCACCCCCCTACAATTAGACAAAGAGAGTTCTCAAGAGCAAGTTTATTATCTAGCATTAAATTTCTTTTTTGTTTTATTTCTACTTTTGTGTTTTAATGCTTTGTTCTAAAGGAAATTTTGTTTGTGTATTTCATTCAGAAACCTTTTTGTTCCATTAAAATACTAAAATATACTGTTAGCAGACTGGGGGATTGTGATGAGCGCTGCCCCGATGTAGAGTATAAATGCCAGGCAAAAAAAAAAGATGCAATGCAGAAGACTTATGTTTCAGCCAAACAAATATATATATACTATCTAAGTACAATAAACTATTATACAGGTCTTAAAAGTGCCTTTATAACATTATTAGTAAAGTTCTTTTTAAATATTGTTAACTTAAATTTCAAACTTTTTGAAATATAAGGAAAACAATCTTTACTAATATTTTCAATAAGCTGATTAATCTTTTTGAAAGACTTCTTTTTTTACCTCATGACTTTTTAAGTCATGACTTTTGAAGTCACAATATTTATATACAGTTATGTAGTCACAGCATTGATATACAGATCCACAAATTTTTTTAAAATTGTTGACCAGCGAAATTAATTTATATGCAAAATTTAGATGTAAAAACTTACCTCTTTTAAATAATCGCCGCTCCATTTCCTAATTAGACCAAAATCTGGTTTACGTTTTGCAAGAGCTTCAATTGCAGAACTTTTTATACGAACCTCACCCCATTGTTCTCGTGGAACAGATCTAAGCATCATACCACCTCTCCACCTGTATAAAAACACATTAGTATCAAATAAATTTAAGAATATAAATGAAAGTAGAAAAAAAATTCTCTTTAACTGTTTTAAAATTTTGCAATAAAGTTTTTAAATCCTATAACAAATAAAAATTTATTTGCAGATTTCAATTTTTATTAGCTCTCTCGCAGATTTTAGAAAGTTCATTACTTTTTTATTCAATTAATTACACTGGTCAACAGAGAAATTGTAAAAAAAAAAAAAAAAAGCTGTAAGATAATAATTCAAGGGTGCTGAACACAAATCTGACATTAAAAAATCTTGTTTAGCTCAAGTTTCAAAGTTATCGCTTAAGGTTTGTCAATTGATTTCATGGCTTTTCATTGAATGTGTTGACTTCTTTAATCATGTTCTTTGTTTCCTATGTTTTCACGCAATTTAACTGTTATACCTGTTTGCTTCAGATTCTTTTTTAAATATAGTGACATTATTTCATTAATTTTAATCAAACATGCCAAGAAAGTGTGTCAATTATCTGGATTCATTCTGTTATGCCAGTGGCAAAGTGACATTAGTTTCACAGAAATACACTACCACACCAGATCAGTGATCAAGAAAGCTTACCATTTGTACTTTAGCTGTAAGTTGAGAGATCAAGAGCAACCCTGGGGTCCTCACATTTGTTGTACTTCTTGTAGTGCAGGACTTTCTAACTGGGTAAATGGCAAAAACAACGAGCCATACCATTTGCGGTACCCATAATTTGGAGATAACCAACTGATCATGTTACCAACTATTACTTTTGCAAAGAAGAGGACACAATCAAAAATATTTTAAGTGCCTTGAGACTAGTGCCCCATGGAGAAGGTCTTCCTGTTACAGACCCACCAACCAACATACTAACTGAGTTCAGTGATGATGATGCCAATGACAACTTAGAAGCTTCAGAGCCATCAACTTTGGAAGATGTAACATTTCTATCTACTGTAGCTGATGATGATCCTTATCAAATCTCTCAAAATGAACTTAAGATCAGATTTAGGACTGTCTAAGAGGTTGAAATATTAGGATCCAGATTACAACAGTGGAATCTACTTAAAGATGATGCTAGAATAAGTGTATTTCACAGCAGACACAGTCAGTTTGAATCATACTTTTCAATGGCAGAACAAGTTATCTATTATTATAATGTGGCTAATTTAATGGATGAGCTAAAGATTCAGTATGCTAATGAAGAATGGAGACTGATTATAGACTTGTCAAAGATTAGTCTCAAGGCTGTACTCCTACACAAAGGAAACACTCTACCATCAGTTCCCATTGCTCATGCAGCTGGATTGAAGGAAACATATGACAATATGAAGCTAGTCAAAAATATTAAAATATAAAAAATATTTTTAAAAATGAGAAGGTGGAGATTAAACATTTGGTATTTTGATTGCAGTAAAACCATTTTATTTTCATTATCAAACCATTTAACATTATTCTTATAAAAAAAATAAAGATTCTACATGTTTACAGGTATTCCAGAGCAATTTAAGATGTGCTTTTAATCAAATTTAAAATTTGAATTAAAAATGAGATGATCTTATTAATCTAAACAGTGAAATTATTAAAGATCTTTTAAAAGATTTAATAAAGATCAATTGTTGGAGTTTACATGCCTATGTGGTTTAAAACTAAAGTCAAATACAGAACACATACTTTACCAGCTTAGCTTTTAAAAACATCAATTAAATGAATTTGTAGAATCTACCAACAGTTCGATGCTCAGTGTGGTATGCTTTTCTGAGTCTACCATACATACTCTGCTCAGAGCATGTAAAGGAATGAAAACACAGTGTAGAGTTAATTGTGAAAGTCAGAGGCCCTAATAATGAAAAACTTCAAACTGGTAATAAAAATACAAGAGCCCGAATTACTCCAAAAATCAACTCTAATACAATAACACTTAAACAGCTTATTGACTGGGCTATTCCCTTTGAGTCCTTACATGTGATCTGACAACAGATGAAGTAAAACAAATCATATTTCAGCCTATAAATGTTGTTGGCAGTCTATTGAAAGTAGATTTAAACAAGTAATTGAAGCATAGTATATTCCAATCAAAAATGAGATTTTAATGAGAATAGGATGTATTGAGACAGTTGATGTTAATTGATCTAATTAAACTAATTGATCAAAGTAAGGTTTTATCTTAATAACAAAGATAAAAGAAATATAAATTTTACTCTGTTAAAAAAAGAAAAAGATATTGTAAAAAGTTATCAAAAAATTAAAGACATAATTTTTAATAAAAAATAAATAAATAAATGATAGGTAAATAATTACAAAAATTAAACTATTAAAAATGTTATTTTATTTTACTCCACCTCTGGTGGAGTTTTTTTTTAAGAAAAATGTTATTAACCTTTGGTGGAGTTTTTTTTTAAAGAAAAATGTTATTAACTTCTGGTGGAGTTTTTTTTTAAAGAAAAATATTATTAACCTCAAGTGGAGTTTTTTTTTAAAGAAAAATGTTATTAACTTCTGGTGGAGTTTTTTTTTTAAAGAAAAATATTATTAACCTCAAGTGGAGTTTTTTTTTATAGAAAAATGTTATTAACCTCTGGTGGAGTTTTTTTTTAAAGAAAAATGTTATTAACCTCTGGTAGAGTATTTTTTTAAAGAAAAAAAATAATTTTTATATACTTTTTACAGTTTTTTTAACCTATGTAACATTATATAATAACCTATGTAACATTATGTAACTATAAAACTACTAAATTTTACACTTGTTACTAATTCTTTATATATACAATTGTTATTTAAGCTAAAATGTATAAAGAAACTAAAAAAACTAAAAAAAAACTAAAAAGAAAACAAACTTTCAATGCAATGTATTTTTTGGTTACCCTATTTACTTAATGAATACCGAATGAAAAATGCTAAAAGCAATGTTAAACTACTATTACGAGCACCACAGCAATATTAACAGCTATTTGAGAACCTAATATTACAAATATCACATTTTAATTTATGTAAACTGTAATATTATGGTCACCATACAAAAGGTCACCATACCAAAGGTCACCATATGAAAGGGGTTTAAAAAAAAAAAAAAGAAGCCATTTGATAAACTATTGTTTATAAACAAAAAAATACAACCACAAGTAAAAATTTATTACACTTATTTAATTATATATAAATACAAGTTTTTAGAGCACAGGTTTTTCAATCTAGAAGAAAAAAAATATAGTATGAAACTCCCAATTAAAAAGTCTCTAGAAATTAAAAAATACCTTTTAAAAAAAGAAAGCAATAAAGGGTCCAACTTCCCAAGAATTAAAGGATATTTTCCAACATGAGGCCATGGAAGATCTCTTCCGAAATGCACTTCATGCTTTACATTACTAAAAAAAAGGAAACTTGTTTTAAAAATTTAAAATGCGTGTGTTAGTGTATAAACATCATTGTTAATCTTAAACTTTTTAAAAACTTTAACAAACATATAAAAGATAAAAGATACAAACATATATATATAAAAGATAAAAGATACAAACATATATATAAAAGATAAAAGATACAAACATATATATAAAAGATAAAAGATACAAACATATATATAAAAGATAAAAGATACAAACATATATAGCCCTTTTAAAAATGTAGACAAACATTTTTAAAGATTTTTTTCCTAAAAACTTATACACACTTACTAAAACCTTTTTGTTTTAAATACATATGGTTTGATAATCATGTACCAACCTAATGGTTTGTGAACCATGGATTAAACGTAATGCACTGTCTGTGAATAATCCAGAAATACTTTAAAGAACATATCTTATGCAAACATATAAAGCCCTTTTAAAAATGTAGACAAATATTTTTTTCCTAAAAACTCACACACATTTACAAACTAAAACCTTTTTGTTTTAAATACAATCATGTATCAACCTAATGGTTTGTGAACCATGTATTAAATATAATGCACTGTCTGTAAAAAATCCAGAAATAAATTTGTAGAGAAAAAATTTAGTAAGCTGTTAAAGTAATCCAAAAAATGGATGAAAATTATTACACATTTTAAGGTTTTATTAAAATTTTTTAGCTCTTCAAAAGTGTTTTAATTTCATGTTTTGAATAAAACTTATTAAAAATCTTATGTTTTGAACAAAAATTTTCCATTTGAAAAACAGTTCAAGTAATTATACAATATCTACCCAGTTATGACTACTAAAATGCATGTCATTTTCTTGTTCCAAATTTCATAAAACACTTTTTACTCAGATTAGTCAGTGAGCAAACAACAGAAATTTAATTTCTTAATTTGATTCAAAATTTAAAAATCACTTTTGTATATTAATACAAAAGATACTCCATCCTAATTATAAATTAAAACTGTTGCAGTACAATTGTTAGTTGTGGTTAATTACAACTGTAAACATTAGTAGTTATAGCATCTTAATAAGATACTTGGAAATTCATGGTATCTTAATAATTTTATTATATGTATATAATAATATATGTACATAATGTAACATAAAAAAATATTATTTTAATTATTGAATTTAATCAAATCTTTTACAAAAACCAATTGAGCATGAGCATTATTAAAAAAATCTCTGTATCACTATGTTTTTTCTTGTGTCTAATATTTTTTAAGGTGTCAAAAAATATATAACTTGCTAAGCTAAAATACTTTTTTCTGTAAAAACCTCAAAGATTCTTTCTCTGATGATATTTAACAACTTTACACCATTTAAAACTCATATATAAATATGAGAGGAGTCTTTTTAGGATTCTTGTGAACAAAAAGTCTCATTTTTTACAAACAGTAGTTTTGTTAGTTATGCATCAATGGTAACAATTTACATATATTATTCCTAATGGCTTGCTGGTCGCGTATGTTAAAGGTTTGATAATCATTTTGATAATTCACTTTAAAAAAAGTTATATATATTGTTAAAAGATAGTTTACAAATACGAAGCAATAAAAACAAACGCGAATTTTGTCTTTAGTTCAACAACATATTCAGCAATTTTGTGTCTTCGCCAGTTTCTCATGATCAACAAGGCAGCACATAATCTTTTTACATATAAACGTGCTTTATATCCTCTCCAAGACTAAAATTTTAAAAATACTCTAATATTAATACAACTAGAAAAATAAATAAAATGAATAAATAAATTTAATGTAAAAATGACCTTCTGAATAACAAGAGCAACTTTAGGCAACTGTTTAAACCTTTCCTCTTCTAAGGCAAATAAGGTTTGTGGACTTCTGATAAATATTTTCGTCTTTCCATACTTTACATCATTCTCAAAACAAAACTTTTCAATAATTTTAATACAACCCTCCTTTGAAGCTTTGTCCCAACTAGGCCATGTCTCTTCACATATAACTTTATATCTTTAAAAAAAAATGATTTCGATAAATTGTTCACATATTCTTTTCAAAATACTTTGTTGTTTTTATTATATTTTTTTAAATTTTGAGCAGTTTAGTTATACTTTTAATAATAAAAATTATATTTGTACATAACTAATAAACAAATAAAATAGTATAAATATAACAATAAAGAAATTATGTGGGAACAACACAAATTTTTGTTGAGAAATTTTCTGATAACAGAAAAGCAATAATTAAGCAGCTAAAAAGTGTGAAAAATGAAAATAAACTACAAAAAGGAAAACCTTTGAAAAAATCTATCAAAATGTTGTCGATTTGCAAATCCAGCACGACGCACTCGAACATTTTCCAATAAACCAAGGTAACGGACCTATTAAAAATTAAAATTTTTTCTTAGTTAACAACTTTTTTACTTGGTTTTTTGATGAGATTTTCTTTTATTACAACTTTGTACATTATATTTCATAAGAAATTTTTTATAAATGTATGCTGCAGTTTTCATCAGTTTATTTCATCATTTACAAATTTTTCAATGAATATTCACTTAAAAGTAAAAAATTTGCTGCTAAGTACACTTTCTAGTAAAAATTTTCAAGATCAGCAGAAAAAAAATATTTAAAAAAATGTCAGCAAAATTTGGAAAAATATAGAATTTTATAAAACAAAAAAATCTAATAATAACAAAATAGCTTAAATCATAAATTTAGTATAAGTTATATTAAATGATTAAAACTTTCAAAAAAATATTTTTTATCTTGTAGATTTATTTTATTCATTCATCTTTTACATAAATTGATTTGTGTACATGATAGTTGAACTTTTTAAATCATTATAAATAAGAAATAAAATCTAATATTAAAAAAAAGTAAAAATAAAAATTTATGTATTTAACAATGTATTGTGTATATAACAATGTATTGTGTATATAACAATGTATTGTGTATATAACAATGTATTGTGTATATAACAATGTTTTATGTATTAATGATAACAAATACCTGGTGAGATATAAGTTCATCATCAAACTTTAATGGTGACTTAATGGAATTGGGCTTTATGCAACGCACATAATAAGGTTCCTAAAAATAAATATTTTATGCGATACAAATAATGTTCCTAATAATAGTATTTTCATTACACAGAAAAATTTACCTTTTTCAGAAGATTTTCAACCAAAGCTATCATTGAATTTTTAAATATGGTTCCTGTAGTTTGCGGGCGTTTAGTAACCTAAAAAGATTTTTATTTTAAATTTTAAAAAACAAATATTTTTGACTGAATCAAATTTCAGCCAGAGTTTAAGAAAGTAAAAATTCAGGTATGAGTATTATATATATATGAAAACCAGATTTACACAATACACAATAAACACAGGAATAAAGCAATCAAAGCACTGATAAAAATGAAGATGAAAAACTTAGAAAAGTACTAATCAACAATAGCAAACTTTTAAGTTGTTTATTCCAATCAATCAAAAAACTGAAAACACCAGAGCTACACATATGAAGATCTGAAAAAATCAGAAATCTGAAATATGTGAAAAAATCAGAAATCTGAAATATGTGAAAAAATCTGAAATATTTGAAAAAATCAGAAATGGGAATATAAGTTTCTTATTTTTGGAGTTCCCAAATCTGAACTGCAGACATGGTCAGATATTGCATCTAAAGTTAGCAGCAATAAACACAGGTTCAAAAACAATGCATTATTGGCATTTACAAAGCAGACAACAACTTAAACAGCGTTAGTATTATAATTTTAACATAATCTCTGAGGAGGAGGGTGTTCTAAAAAAATAAAAATTTTGAAAATTTCAACTTTCATTTCTTCTCATAAGATGAACCATATAATATTACAATTGGTTTTTTTTTAAATTAGGCCAGCTTGGCAAATAGAAAACATAATATAGACAGGCAACAGAAACACACCAATCATCAACTTAAAACAATTTTGCCTGTAACATAGCTAAATGCAACTATTTTTTTGTTAAATGGTCTAAGCAACTACGGAATAAACTTGACGAAAACATTGTTAACACATTCATCATTTACAAAATGTACTTATATGCATTCCTCATTTTAAAATATAAAACTTTTATAATCTGATAATACAGACAAATTTTTTATATAATATGACAGAACTTTTATATAAACTGATAAGACAACTTTTTATATAAACTGATAATATAGACTGAATTTTATATATGTTAAAATAAACAAAACTTTTATATAACGTCTTTTCACAAAAAATCCGGACTGATTTCAAATGTACACAAATTGTTCTAAACTTCGAATTTTCGATTCGAAATTTTTAAATTTAATCAGTCAACAACAACAGTTTCATTTTGTGGCAAAATTGAGTTTAAATAATTAATTCAAATAAACATGGAGCATCTAAAAGAGAACGATGTTAGAAATGTGATTGGAAATTTTTATAAACAAAACATAAACAGTGGAAAGAAATTTACAGTGGATCATTTTAAGAAAATGGGAATCGCTAAATCTACAATTTATGACATAATTAAAAGGTCTGAAAATAATTTGCCAATGAATAGAAAAATCGGTTGCGGCAGAAAACCTTTTAAAATTACACCAGAAAAGAGAGAGTCCATGATTGCAAGAGCAGAAGAGAGAATCGGGATTTCGCAAAGAAAATTGGCACTAAAATATAAGATAAGCGTTTCATACGTAAATAGATTATTAAGTATGCATGGACTAAAGTATACCAAAAGAAAAAATGCACCAAAAACAACAGAAAAGCAAGAAATTAAACAAAAGAAAAACTGATTAAAACTTTCAAAAACTTTTTTCAAGCCATCAAATGAGTTTGAAATCATCATGGACGATGAATCTTATTTCTGTGTAAATGGTGCAAATTGTTCACAAAACTCTGGCTACTATACAAAGGATAGTTCTCAAACAGATCCTAACATTAAATTCAACTTCAAAAAAAAGTTTGACGAGAAAGTTCTCGTTTGGATTGCAATCAGTCGTTTTGGTCATTCATCGCCTTATTTTGCTGTAAAAAACTGTGCACTGGATGCAAAAACTTATTCTAAAGAATGTATTACAAAAAGACTTCTTCCATTTATAAATTCCAAGCATCAAAACATGAAAATTTTATTTTGGCCTGACAGAGCGAGATGTCATTATGCAAAACACACATTAGAAACTTACAACACTTTAGGTATTAACTTTGTCGACGCTAAAGATAACCCCCCAAATGTACCGCAGTTAAGGCCAATTGAAAATTTTTGGGCACATTTAAAAGCAAAAGTTTATGGAAATGGATTTACTGCAAAAAATCTTGACCACCTTAAGAATAGAATTCGATTAAAGTTGAAAGAGTTTGATCCAGACTACTTTTTCAACCTAATGGATTCAGTCAAAGCTAAAGTTCGAAAAGCCGCTGATTTAGGACCACTTTCGGTTATAAAATAGTTAACAATGTCCAGTCACTCATTTTAGTAAAAATTTTTGTCAAAAATCGATTAATTTTGTATTCAATTAAGAACAATTTTTCATTCCGGATTTTTTGTGAACAGACGTTAATATGATAATATAGGCAAAAAGTAAAATTTTTATGCGTCAACAATGTGTTTTGTTTGACATAGCATTGACTAAAATTTTACCTGCGTAATATCTTGTTTACCTTCAGGCCACATATCTTTGAGGATACTGTGTTCACTAAAGTTTAAAAAACAAACAAATTTACTAAATTAATATCATTTTGCTAACTCAAATTGTAAAATGCCAAATAAACTAAGAATCAAATATATACTTAACATAATGCCAATTATATACATACATATATATATATATATATATATATATATATATATATATATATATATATATATATATATATATATATATATATATATATATATATATATATATATATATATATATAAAATATATATATACACATATTTCTTGAGTGTCATAGTAGCATAAAATAAGTATTTTTAAAACAATATTTTAAATCTTAATTTCTTGATATGTTTCATAATATAATTAGAATAAATATTAAAAAATGAAGACTTTAGCGCCCATTCTAGCTAATATTTTCATTGGACTTCATGAGCAAACATGGATTAATAACTGTACTTCTTCTAAAAAATTTTTTATAAATGGTATGTAGACGACATAATTGCTATCTTTAATTCTTAATAAACAACATTCTTAATAAAAATTTATGGCACAAAAAAAAACAACAAGAAAACCAGATTTTCTTTTTAGATATACTTATTAAAAATTCTAATTTTTTTTTCGACATCAGTTTACCATTAAAAAAAATCAGACAGGCCTATTACAAAAATTTTTTAGTTTTATTCCCTCTTAATACAAATTTGGTTTTATATGTTGTTTGATTGATCGAACGTATAAAATTAGTAATACTTGGCTGGGATTTGATAAAGACAAAATATCTTTGTTTTGTTTTAAAAAATAGTCAGTTTCCACAAAAAATTATTGACTTTAATTAAATTGTATATTGAAAATACAATTAATTAGAGTCAATAAACTTTCTTATCAATATACAATTTAATTTCAATAATTAAAAATTATTGAAATTAAATTGTATATTGATAAGAAAGTGAAACCATCTATTTCTAACTTGATTAAAAATTCAAATATAGGATATTTCAAGCTTATATTTATTGGAACTTATTCTAATTATACTAAAGTGAAAATAAAAAATATTGCAAAGATGATCAAATAAAATAATTATTAAAATACAAAATAATTTTTGTTTAAAAGATCTTCCTAAGCTACTTAAATCTCATGTGAAATTTTTTTTTGCTGTAATGCCAGTTATACTGGAGAATTCTCCAGACATTTAACAATTAGAATTAATTAGCACCTTGGGACTGAAAAAATCCCTCACTTAATAAACAAAGTTTTAACTATACCATTAACTTATCTATTTAATTAAAATGACAGCTGATTTTTTTTTAATTATATTTATTAGCTATTTTGTAATCATTTTGTAACCATTTTTATTGGTTTATCATGTATTTTTTTTTTTTGTATATTTTTGTCCGTTAATATTTCTCTCTAAAGTCTTTTAATTTTTATTCCAAAGTTTTATTGTAAAATTAATTTTTTGAAAATCTAATAATTGTATTGGAAAACATTTTTAAAAATACACACACACATATATGTTTTAAATAAAATGAAAAAACGTCCTTAATTAAACACACACACATACACATTTATATATGTTTTAGATAAAATTAAAAAACATCCTTAACTTAGAGATCAAAAAAGCTAGAACTTTTACCAAGTGTTTAAACCCATATACCCAATTACCTCATAAACAAATTTTTTTTACTTGAAGTTATAATGTTATTAATTATAACTTCAAGTTAAAATTATAAATGGTTGGTAATTGTAGCTCTTTTTTTATTATTTCCTTGAGAAATACTCTATTGTTTAAATGTCTTTGCAATTGTTAAAATAATTCCAGAACTAAGCAAAGTCCTCACTTAAAATAAGCATTCAAAAACTTTTTCACAGGTCTGAATTAAAGATTTAAATTTAAGATTCATAATTTACTGCAATCATATTAAAATACATAACATATAAAGTCTTGATTAACATTTTAAATTATTTTGAAAACTGAAAGTTTTTTTGTACCTAAAAATTGACGGAAAAAATATCAATTTCTGTTGATGCGCAAGTCAAGTTAGTGTATTCTACAAAAAGAGTGCTTAATATTCTTAAAGAACAGGGCAATAATAAATTATTATATAAAATAAAAATATATATATACACACACATATATATATATACACACACACATATATATATATATATATATATATATATATATATATATATATATATATATATATATATATATATATATATTAGGGCCCAGTGAATCAGCATTTTTAGTTTTGAATCGAATTTTGTATTGAAGTGGGTCTTCATTTATGAATCGAATTGAATCACAAATTGAATCAGAAATATAAAGAAATCCAAATTTATTCTTTTTTCAAAAAAATTTTTTTTTAGTGGTTTGTTTAAAATTTTTTAGTGGTTGTTTGGAAGCAGTATTACAATTATTTTACTCCGGGTGAAATAAATAAAAATATTTTGATAGCATCTAAACATTAAGGATATCTGAAAAAACAACAACACTCACAAAATAAATAGTGTTTCGAAAAACTCAAATCATTTTTTTTGAATCGAATATTGAATCGAAGCGACACTTCATTCGCAAATCGAATCAATTCGCAGGGCCCTAATATACATAACACACTAACATAATTCATATATATATATATATATATATATATATATATATATATATATATATATATATATATATATATATATATATATATATATATATATATATATATATACCTATGTTATCACTTACTGGACAAGTTTAAAAAAAAAAGTATACTTTCAGGTAAATATATAGATTATCAGGGACATTTTTGTGTACCCGTACATTTTTTTCCCCAATAAGCATACTTTTTTTTGTAAAAAATGATCCTCATAAGCAAGTTTTACAAAGAGTGAAAAGTACATACATGGACTAAGGATTTGAGCAGGATCAGGATTAAGGTCAGGGTTAGGGTTAAATATGGTTATATTACTGTAATTAATTGTTTTTGTAAATAGATAATTTTATAAAAAAATATGAAATATAATATACAATAATCAAATAGAAGTAACAAAAATAGTTATAAAAAATATATATTTTTAAAACAAAATACTAAACTTAAATATGTATAAATAAAAAAAGACATGAAATAAAAATATAAAAAAATAAGATATGAAAAAAAGAGTGAAAAGAAAATTGTTTATAAGGAATAAAAGTATAGGAATAAAATTAAATGTCCCCATAAACGCCAACTAGGAAAGTATATATATACATACATTTTTTTTTTTTTGTTAATTCACCTCCTCAAGGCCGAGAGGGCCACTACAGACAAGGAGGCTACTTATTTGTGGTATAACCCTCTCTCAACTCTATAACTCTGAAACACAAACCTTGACGACGAAGGCCGCTGCATAGAGAAACGAGTTTGACATACATATATATATATATATATATAATATATATATATATATATAAATTATGTTATATATATATAAATACGTGTATTCTACAAATAGAGTGCTCAACGTTTTTAAAGAACTGAGCAATAATAAATTAGTAAAAACACTTATCTAATTTTCTTCAACAAGTTGTTTCGCCATCAGTAAGCTCATCAGGATGATGATGAGCCTACTGATGGCAAGACAACTTGTTGAAAAAAATTAGATGTGTTTTTACTAATTTATTTATTTATATATATATATATATATATATATATATATATATATATATATATATATATATATATATATATATATATATATATATATATATATATATATATACCTATAGTACCACTTACAAGACAAGTTTAAAAAACGCTGACATTGTATTCTGTCAAAATACATATGGGAATTAAAAGATAAAAATATTGATGATTTTATACTGAATTGGTCCATCCTTAAAACAGCAACTGCATATGATATTGTATACTATGCCTACAAGAAAAATTTGAAATAATTACACATGCAAACCAAGAATGTTTATTTCTAAATTTGGGAATTCGGGATTGATTTCTAAATGCAGGCACGAAAATAAGTTTCTCCTAAAAAACTATAAAAATAAGTGAGCTCAAATAATAACTACATTAAATTCCCCCTTTAAAGATATTTATATAAAAAAACCCAGAAGCAATCAATTCTAAAGAATTCTTGTTATAATAGTGTCAGCATATTCCACAAAATGTGTCAAAATCTATAGTAGTTAAGACATTTATGACTTCCTGTAATTTGATTTTTGGGATAATTTGAAGTTTTATTAAATTGATCATTCATTTCTAATGAGTCTTTTTTGATGAAGCACAGTGTTAAATGAAAATTTTTTGTTAAGTGATTTTCTACTAATTTATATATATATATATATATATATATATATATATATATATATATATATATATATATATATATATATATATATATATATATATATATATATATATATATATATATATATATATATATATATATACACTGCACAACAAAAAGAATGCCTAATGTTCTTAAAGAAGAAAGTAGTAATAAAGTACAAAACACTTACCTAAATTTTTAAAACAGATTTCATCTATTTAACTATTGAAAAAATCAAAGCTAGAAAAGATTTTATTCTTTTTTTTTAAACTTGTAAACAGTGTTTCAGCAAACTAAAAATGTGCCAAAGCAGTATCTCTGGCCTCAGGAATCATTTGAAGGAAGAATAAAAATAATAAAGATAGAATTTTTGTCTTTATAGTTATAATTACCAAATAATTGCTTCAAAAAAATTTTGGGAAATGTACTTCATAATTTCAGATTATTATTTATCTTTTGAAATTTTATTTTTATTGAAATATTTATTTTTATCGAAATTTTTTGTTATAATTGTAAAAAATCAGCAACAATCAATAACATTTCAAACATCACTAAAATTGATAGACTCTGTTAAAAATAGGAAAGACGAAAGTAAATAATTAGTTAGATGTAAGTTTGGATAGAAACAAAACATTGTAATTAATCTATTATATTTTTATTTATTAATCTAACCTAATCTAATATATATATATATATTTTCATAACCCTTTATGATTTAAATAAAAAAGAAGACAATATTTAAAATATTACCCGAAGAATAAACTTTATTTGTAAACACATGTGTTTGCTCTTACTTGGAAGTTTTGTTTGATACATTATGAAACAATAATTAACATTTGGTTTTTTATTAAACAAAAATAATTTTTTTGTTTTGTTTTTTACTGTATTTTTAAGAAAGTAGAAAGACTTCATTTTCTACTGCATTTTATAAAACAAAATTAAACTTGTTTTATTTCATATTGGTTTTTTATAAAATAACAAAAAAAAAATTGCAATTTTTTAAGTTTAATCTTTTGTAAATTAAAATTTTTTGTTTACTTTTGTAAAAAGTTTTTTAAACCATACTTAATTTAAATAAATATCAAGTTTTTAACTAAGTTTATATCAACTTATTTATTTATAGATTATTATACTATTTATTAATTTTAAATCAATTAATTTATTTATAGATTAATAGTAATCACTATATATTATTGCTGTACTTAATACTGCTGTTACCCATTTGTGCATGTTTGACACAGAGTTTTTAGCATGCTTGGCCTTTTTATATTTCTCTTTATATTTTTGATCACATGATAAGGTATTCTTAAATCTTTATAATCTGTTAATATCTTCTTAATTAGAAATAAGATCGAAAACTTTTTTAATTTGATGACTTCTGTAGTAAAGGATAAACTTTATGTTATTTTTAAATTAGTATATTAACTTTTAAAGTCAGGTAATTTATTTAATTCATACATTTTAATAATAACACAATTCAAGTCCTTTGTCAATTGTATTTAAAGTATATTAATCTGTAATTTTTATTTTTAAAAATTAGAAGACGATGATGACTCAAGAAGATGATGCTCTTTTCAAAGGTCATAAGGTCAAATTCTTGATAAAGTTTGTGTTTATCTCCAAAACCCTTGCATCTCACATGTTCAACTCTATGTTGAATGTACAAGAACAAGATCGTTTAATACCTTTTATGCCTTTATGAAGAGATGGTCAAAAGAAATTTCAACTAGAAAAGCAGATAACTTAGCATCTAAATGAGCCACTTCTTGGACGCCAGAAATAATTAATCGTTGTTTTGAATGTGTCGCCAAGTAATATTAACAGACTAGCATAACTTCTGGGTCGCATATTTGGAATTGTAATGAAACAGGTTTTTTTTATTGATTGGCTAAAAGAAGTATTTATAGCCGAAACTGAGCAAATTGGTGGTATTCATATTTTAGTATTAGATGGGCATACAAATCACATAACTTTGGAAGCGGTATTGGTGTGTAAAAAATACAATATAATCTTGATTTGTCAGAGCATTCTTCACATATTCTACAACCATTGGATAAAGGTGTCTATTGTCATGTCAAACAAGCATGGAAAAAAACCCTTACAAAGTATTACAAAGACTCAAAATGTAAGAATTTAAATAAAGATAAACAAAATTTTCCACCATTTACACTCAAACTGCTATACGAGAGTGGTAAATGTTTTACACGCTTCCATGCAATCACTGGTTTCCAGTACACTGGCTTATTTCCACTTAATAAAAATAACATAAATCATAAGGCATTAGCAATCACACAAGTATTTAATCTACCTACATTAACTTTAGCAGCCCCCGCAGCACCTACACCATCTTGCTAAAACACAGCTTCATCATTTTCAACAGCCACTGCAGCACCTACTCTAACTACACACCGATTACCATCTTTCTCAACTACACCAGCTTCAAGTTTTGATAGATATCAAGCATGTGTTGAGTGTTGCAAAAATAGTATCGAGATAGAGTTGAAGAATGTCAAAACTTGGCGGAAAATGTATTACTGAAGAAAATGTGATCAAGTTCCTCAAACAAAAAAACAAAGAAAAAGCAACAAAGGAAGGTGTGAAAGTTGCCAAATTTAACCCAAAGCATAGACTCTCTATGCCAAGTACTCAAATGTCTGAACAACCTCAGCAAAACAATAATGAAGAACAAGTACCAGCAGCCAAATGATTACACACAGTTACATACAGAAATGTTGCAATGCAAGAATTAGATGTATCGGGAGCGGTTGTGCAAAGAAACATGTTTACCAAAGAAATGTGTAGTTGGAACTAAATTTTTTTGTTGCAAAAAATGTAAAAACTTAAATATAGTTTCTTAAATATAAGTTGTGTTAAAAAAATAATTAAAAAAAGTTAAAATTTAAAAATTTCAATGTTTTCTCAAGTGTGCGGTTTTATCAGAATGTCGCCTAAAACTGCACAATTTTTTTTTTTTACATTTAATATTGTCGATAATCTTATTATTATTTTTTTATTTATAGTACCTTATGCAGTTTTTTATTACCTATCTAATAAACAAAAAAGAAAAAATAAATTAAAAATAAAAAAGTTATTTAATTTTTATTGATAAGTGACCCGGTTTTACTCTATAGTTTTTTAATATATATAACTTTTTAAATATTTCTAATTTTAAGTAAGTTTTGTTGAAAATATATATACTTCATTAAATATTTGTTCTTTTTTGTTAAAACTTGTATTTTGTTAATTAAAAAAAAGGTTGGGGAAAGGCGCCTATGATGGCATAGCGCCAATGATGGCATACCGGTCATATTTCCATTAAAATTGGTTTTGGTAAAAAAATGATTAAACCTACATGACTATACTGACTTTACATTAGTTTTAGTGAAAAAACGCCCCTTGTGCACAAGTATTGTTTTTATAATCAACAAAAATCGATTTTGGGATGTGGTGTTGTAGTTTTATTTCCTTCATATATTTAAGATTGTGATTTTACTATTAACTGTGCAGAAATGAAATTTTCATGCATTTTATATTCAAGTTTTGTGCATTTAGTGGAATAGTTACTTTAATTTTATCTTTTGAACAAAGCAGGCACAGCTTGTTTTAATGAAAATGATGAATTTTACCCATGATGGCATACTGATGAGTTGGGGGTGTTAAAATATTGACGAGTTAGGAAAACCTTTTTTCTTTTATAAGAAAAACTTATTTTTAAGTAAAGTTAAAAGAAAGCGATGCTCCAAAATTTTTTTTGGAGCATCGCTTTCAAAAAACGCAATATATCCTATCCAATTTTCAAAAAACGCAATATATCCTATGCGCATGCCCAAAATTTGCTGGTGTGTAGCATGAAATGGTAAATTAGGATGGTTTCGAGTAATTTCTGGCTTTTCTGAGGGAAGACTCTAAGGTTAATCATTAAGTTACCCTCGATCCTAACTAGCCCCATCCTTCTCTATGCCATTATAGGAGCAGTGGTTGCCTATGATGGCATACTTGTGCTTTTTTTTACAATAAGAATAACTTATAAAAAAAATAAAACTGATGAAAACTCCTAGGGTAATTATTGTTCTAGATGTAACAAGGAATGTATCCATATCAAAACTTTTATTATTGGTCTTCAGGATACTGCATAATGAAGCTTCAAAGTTAAGTATGCCATCATAGGCGCCTTTCCCCTATACTTACTTTTATAAAGGTAAGTATGCAAAGTGTTGTAACATAAGTTTTAGTAACTCTCATTAAATTTTCAATTTAATGAGAGTTACTAAAACTTCAATATACACATACACTTTAATTTTTCGGCATTGTATTATTGATCTTTTTTCTTTAGAGTATTAAATATATAAAAAAAAATTAAAACAGTTCAAGAAGTTTCAACAGTCCAAAATTTCTTCACTTTAATCAAATATATGATTTTCTATAGAGGTTTACTGTTATTAGTTTTGTATTTACTTATTATTATTATTATTATTTATTCTTGCATTAAATATGTTTCAAAGTTATGAAAGAGATTTTTGACAAAGGATTACATTGTCAAAATAAAAAAAACCAGGCTAGGCAAGATGAATTGAACCATCGCCAAAATAAAGCTTAGGCTAGCTGAGATAAATTGTTATTGAAATGAAAGAGATGAGCCTAGGTGAGCTGAGGTAAATTGCTGTAGAAATGAAAGATATCAGGCTAGGCAAGAACTCAGTAAGTATAAATCGCATAGCAAGAAAGAATATTGCTATAAAGAGAATTAAACCATATTTAATTCTCTGAGGTTAATACATTGTTAGTATTGTGGTGCAAAGAAGTTTTTAAATAAAACTCATTTTTGTGCTGCCGCTCAGGAAAAGTTGTATCAGTTCCTCTTTCTCCATATCAACCATTTTTGACTGATTTAGCGACAGGAAACCATGTTAATCATCCTGTCAATCAAAATTGTTTTAAAAATCTAAGGTGTTATAGTTCCTCTGTACCTTTTTGCTTCTTTCACAGCCAAAATAGCTCCTCCCTCAAATAATGGCCCTTTTTGTTTTAGGGTCTATGGGCAAATTTTGCATCATACACCCACATATTGTCAGTTAAATATATACGATCCTAATTCAGCAGTGTCATTCAGAATGGAGAAACCTGGTAATGATAGTTGTATAAATGAGTTAATGCAAATTTTTATTTATTTTTAGCCTTGTTTTTTAAAAGAGTTGTTTATCCAAACTTGCAATAATAAATCTTGAAACTTTCACAAAAGAAAAACAGCCTCACAAAGTAAGTTTCTAATTTGTTATCTGTTTAGTCACAATTTAAGTTTTCAAATAAATAATTAGTAAATAAATTAATATGTATTAAGTGTATTCAATTAATAATTTTGTTCCATTTTTAGGTCGAATTCCTTCTCTTATGACTGATTTTCGAAAGTTCCTACATAGCAGAATTTAAGAAATGTTCCAAATGTTGATTGTATTCAAAAAGCTAAAACAAAGTTTGATAATCTCATACCATTTACTAAAAGCTATATAATAACGAAACAATGTTTCAATTTAAATTGTTTTTATAAGTATTTTTGACTTTTTTTTATTGAATACAATATTTTTTTGTAATTTTTTTTTCAAGTTTCATAATATTTGTTTGTAAATTTTTTTAAGTATATTTTTATCTTATCTCAAGAAAAATATGTTTTTTGTTTCTCAAGTAAATTTTTATATTTTTTATCTTTGCAATTATTGTTTTGAATTGATATTTTGGCCATTTTTGCTTTGCTTTTTATATTTTCTGGTTGTTTTTTTTTATATGTTAATAGAAACCATTTATACTTTTATCATCTTCTGTACTAGAGGTTTCCATTTGCATTAAGTATCAATTTTTGGCACAAACAACAGGTTTAATAATTTATTTGTCTAACTTGGCAGTAAAAACAGCTTAAATTGAATGAATTTGTTAAGAGTTTTCTTACAGAAAAGCTTTTATAAAAAATATCAAACAGATAAAGCTAACTTATTTAAAATAACTAGGTCTCTTTGACCCGTTCTTCCATATTCAAATTTGCTTTTTAAATAAATCTTAATGAGAGGGTATTATTATAGCCTTACTGTCTTATATGTTAAATTTTTATTATGCAAAAAATATCAAAGTAACTACAGTTTTAAAGTAAATTAATTGTTAACCAAAAAGCAAGAACTTTGAATCAATTATTTTTTTTCCGTTTACTATAATAAATTAAAAGTATAGAGACCAAATTAAGTACAAGTTTAGAAATAATCGGGTGTGGAACAGACTTACCACGACCTGCATTGTACAGAACAATTTTAAACTCACTATTTTAAGAGAACAAAATCTTATAAATGACATCATCAATCATTTAGTTTCTCTTGAATGGAACTCCAATTACATGATGTTAAATTTAATTCACAAGATTTAAGCTGGTTTAATAGTTGCACATGAAAGTACATCCAAATTGAACTTTGTGATATTTTTTTTTAACATCTTTGCTTCCAAAAAGGCTGCAAGCAACCACTATTAGAGTTGGAAGTTACTGGAAGAAAAAGATGAAGATTGTAGAGCAAGATAACAGTTGACAGACTACTTAAAAGATTGTAAATTATAAATCAGGTCAAAGAAAAAGGATGAGACTTAATTGACGAGTAACACAAGAATGAATTTTAGTAGATGGCACAAGAGACGCTAGCCCTTTAGAGCAGTGGCCATTATAATATTTGTAGAAAAGAGAAAGAGAAGCAACATTATGATGATGTGATAATGGTTGGCTGCAAGAGCAGGTCCAACTAGGTTTACAATGCGTTTTTGCACCTTGTCTAAAAAAGAAAGGGTATCATTAGAAGATCCGCCCCAGATATGGCAACAGTATTCCATTCAAGGCTGAATTTGAGATTTATAGAGATAGAGAATAGAATCCGGAGTAAAAAAGTGTCGAGCTCAATAAAGAAATGCAACCTTAGCAGATGCTAATTTTGCAACAGATTTGATATATGGTTTCCAAGAAAGATCAGAAGTAAGAGTTAATCTTAGAAGATGAAGGTTAGATGACTTATTGAGTACATTACTATTCATGAATATAGGAAGATCCAAATTATTGTGATGAGTGTTGAAAAAAATCAAGTCAAAGATTACCACAAAAAGTAGAATCAGTGTTCCTTTTTTTCTATCATTTTTATAATTGTCACTTATTGTTAGAAACACAGAAGAAATGATCCAAATCCAGAAAACCTTAGAACGCTGGTATAACTCAAACAATCAGCTTTTGAATACATAGTGTAAGATGACTTTGTTGATCTACTAAAACAAGATCTTGAATTTGGTCTCACATCTGTAACAGATTGGCAATTGCGGTGGCTTATGAATTTTAAGTCCAACAAAACTCAGTTATTTACTGATGGATGTGGGAGGGGGGAGCAAGACATTTCATATCTTTTTATAATTTTGCAAAAGTATGAAAACAAAAAAAATATTTATTGATATTAAGATACTTTTTTGAAAACTGCTGACAGGTAGTAAAAGACAATAGTAATACTAACAAACATTAAGAAAGTTTATAAATTAGAATCAAAAAACTTTGAACTCACAAATAAAAATCAAAAATTTTTCAATATTATTCAGTAAGAGAGGAAAATTTGTAGAGATAAAAAGTTATGTAAATCAAAAATATTTTCATAAGTATTCTATTTTACCTGTTGTACCCTATATATACTACGTCTTTTAAGTCACAAAAATATCAAACATATATTTTCTAGATTTATTGAATTCCTAATTTTTCCTAATTTTAAACTTTATCCTATTTTATTATATACTTTATTAATTTTTTTTTATTAGACAAAAAAAAAATGAAACATACCTGTTGTAAAGCAATCTTTTGAAGTCTTGGTACAAATCATCTTTATTTTTATCCAGGAAACTATCTACTGAATACCTAAATGATTGATTGATGATCATGATGATAAAATTTTTGTATTTTCACTTCTTTTTATTTGATATAAAAAAGTGAAACTATATACTATTCCAACTAATATACTTACAGTCAGTGCAAATCATGAAAAAGAACATTAAAAAATATATAGATATTTTTCCTTTTTGAGAAATATTTTAAAAAAATATTTTTTGTCAATTATTTCTATTATCCTTTGTTCAAAAAAATTTTGAATATGTAATATATATTTGTTGAAAATAAAAAAAAAGTTAAAACTTCCATAATATATAAAATTTGTAAACCTACTTTACATCTCCAGCATAATGTTGGATTTGGAAATCTCTATTGTGCATCAAAGTTTTGTCTGCTGTGTCAGTCTACAAAAATTGACTTTTAAATACAAAATGAACTTAAAAAAAAACAAAAAAAAAACTTTGTTATATTTAAAAAAGTGGAAAAAAAAAAGGAAGTTTTTCCTCTGAAATTTAATCACTTGATAAATATGTAATATATAGTAATAAGAAATGACAGATTGATTAAACATTAGGGTACATCATACTTTTAAAATTTTTGATTTTCAATTCAGCAGATAATTTTTATGGTGCCACTATATGTAAATATTAACTTCCAAAAAAAAAAATTGAAAAAAAAATTATTTTTACCTAGGCGGGATTGCAGTTTTCGAAAAGGTAAAATTGTTCATTTATGCATAAAGGCAAGGAGGGTCAAAATTTTTAAATTATTGAAATATGAAACTATTTAGATTTTTTTTATATATATTACCATATGTTGTGAAACGTTAATAATTTTTTTTTCTAAAGAAAATAAATTTTCCTGGGGAAAAGGGTCTTATAAGATTGAAAAAAAAAAGTTAAAATATAATAAATGATAAATTTTTCAAATAATTAGGACTTTCATTGGAATTTTTTCATTAGAAATTTTCAGACTTTATTTGTTTGAATGACATCTTTATAGTTCAGCTTAACAACATCGTTTAGCTTAACAACATTAAAAACAAAACAATGTTATGTTATAATATAGTCATAAAAATGTTTTTGTTTACAATTTTGTTAAAAAAGGTTACTAAAATTTTGTTTACAATTTTGTTAAAAAAAGGTTAAAATTTTTTTTGATTTTAGCTCGGGCAAAGTTTTTCTGTTATTCATTCGTGCTCTCACAAACTCGTCTCTTTTTTCAAAATCACTAACAGAAAGTGCTGCTTCTGTAACTTCTTTTACTGCCCTTTCACAAGATTGCGTGTGAAGAGGAAAGTACGGAGCTTCAAAATGAGTGACCAGATATTTCTCAAGATTGTATGTAGAGATTTGGCATGTGAACACTGGTTCTGATATTTTCTTCTTCTCCCAATCTATTAGCTCTTTGATAGACAAAGCTTCCGTATTGAGAAAAACCTTTTTTGTGACCTTACAGCTGTGTCTCCGAACTGCAAGGTTTTCCTTATATCTTTAATTGTTTTAATGGCAAACTTCCTCGATTCTTCATCTGAGCTTGACAAAAGCGTTAAGATAAGGGATTTTAAGAGGGCAAAATAGGCTCCATTTTGAATGTATTGTGTGGCAATATTTTGAACTTCATTATTTTGTTTTTTTGGCAGTCACAACAGTGTTACCATCTACAATACTGTGTTTTACTTTGATTTCATACCACATGTGGAAATACTTGAGCTACCCATTTAACGATTAAATGAAACTTTCGAAGAACATCACCAGTAAAAGTGTGATCACTCATATAGAGGAAAATGAAAGCTTCTGCTGTGGTAAGCCATCTGCTGTGGCAAATATTTCCACACTTTGCTTTAGAAAGATTTATGTCCAACTTGCCAGTGAACAAACATTGTACCAACTTATAACAGAGAGCTGCATCTGTTGACATTGTTTTGAGAACGTTTTCAGGAGTTTCAATTAAAGGTTCCAGCTGTTCCATAGGTTCAAATGTTTCAAGTCTTTTTATGCTATATATATAGGGCCAGTAAAACCATCCTTTGAATTAGTTGGGCCATCCAGTTCAACAATTATGTGCCTCAATGGTAATTCATTACAATGGAGCATACAAATAGACCGGAATAATTTTCTCCCTACTAATTGTTCCAGATTTGACAGCGAACCTCCATCTTTTCCTGAACCTGTCATGGAGTTTGTAGAATCTCCACCTTCGACCTCTAAGGACTCATGGATTGCCCTTGGAACCATCCAATTGTAAAGAGCAAATGCGGCTTCTTTGGCTGGTTTGCTTGGTGGTATAGCTTTAGGTGGTGTGTAATAAGTAAGGTATCTTCCATCAGCCTTACAGGTCACAGTTATATATTCTTCTTTTATAGTCCTCATGTGAAATTTATTTGTTAGAGGATTCTGTTCCAAAACTAAAGTTGAGTCCTTCTTTCCATCAATAAACAAACCTCTAACAGGTTCTTCGTCAGTTAACTTTTCTTCAGACATTATTACTCTCTCCATTATTGCTTCCCTTGCTCTTCTTACTTTCATAGGATCAACAGCTAAATAAGACATATCAGGCGTCAAATACTTCGCTTCAATAAGGTCTAGAAGAAAGGATGAACAACAGCTGATGTTGCTGCTGGTGAAATATAATATCTTATTGAAACTTCTGCAGTATGACTAATTGACATATAGTTTTTTTTCCAAATCTTGTTTTGCATTCATTTCTTTTTTTAAATCTGAATTATCCTCAATTAAACATTCAATAACGTTGTCATTTTCTACCTTTTTTTTTTTTGCATTTCTAATTTTTTCTATACTCCAGACTTTCTCTTCATTTTTTTCTCCTCTCGCAAAATCTGTCAAGCGGTCTCTTTAATGTCATTAAAACCCATCTGGTATTTTGAAATAGATCCTTTTTTTTTCCTTTGGGCATTAAGCCATGGAAGTTCAACCTTGGGAGTTTTTTTCTCTTTCACACAAGTACACTTAATATGTACTTGATCAACGCAAGAATAATTTTTCAAACAGAACTCGTTACATAACATAATTTCACACTTGCAACATGTTATATCTAGCAATTGATCCAGTTTTGATTCCCAAGAAGACACGTGTGTCTTAGAAGCTTTCCCATGTGCTATATCTTTGATCTTGTTCCAGAAAAATTCAATTTTCTCCATTAAAGTTTTCTTTCCAATAACCACTGGAGGTTTAAAAAGAGCCTTTGCTTTCATCCACTGCTGCAGAACAATATCAGCTAGCAGTCGAGAAAGGTCTCTCACTTAAATATTCCTTCTAAAAACAAAAATATTCAATATAATGCTAAATGTATAATTTGTTTCATAAATTTTGAGTTTCTTGATTATTACCTGTTAACATCTTCTTCTCGGAGTAAAGCTTATTGGATAAGCAGACCTTTTCTCAAAATGTCTCTTCAAGTTGGCACTTCTGACAGAATAAGATCCTTACTTCTGCCTAAATAAGTTGATAACTTTGTTTCCATAGAGAGTCTTGTGTTTTTGAAGTAGTCATAGTTAACTTAATATCTTTATTAGAATTTCCATTTACATGATTGCAAATAAAAAAACGAACTCTTTTTATATAGTTTTTAAACCACGATGACCTCATAAAGACATAATTACAAAGTCGTAATAGTCAGAAACAACTTACACTTCAACCCCCAAGTAAAATAACAACATCATTATTGCGATACACTTTTAATTATAGTCATTTTGTCTGAACTATAAAGATGTCATTCAAAAAAGTCTGAAAATTTCTAATGAAAAAATTCCAATGAAAGTCCAAATTATTTGAAAAATTTATCATTTATTATATTTTAACTTTTTTTTTCGATCTTAAAAGGCCCTTTTCCCCACAAAAATCTATTTTTTTTAGAAAAAAAAATTATTCACATTTCACAGCATATGGTAATATATATAAAAAAAATCTAAATAGTTTCATATTTCAATAATTTAAAAATTTTGGCCCTTCTTGCATTTATGCATAAACGAACAATTTTACTTTTTCGAAAACTGCAATCCTGCCTAGGTAAAAAAAATTTTTTATTTTCTTTTGGAAGTTAATATTTACATATAGTGGCGCCATAAAAATTATCTGCCGAATTAAAAATCAAAAATTTTAAAAGTATGATGTACCCTATTAAACATTGTGTGAAGAAAAAAGTTGGATGAAGGAATGAAGGAGGAAGGAGGGGGTGGGGGGGGGGTGGGAGGTAGAGGATCTTGAAGAAATTATAAAAGAGAATTTTTTTTTTTAAATTTAACAACTTTGCTTTCAACAACCACTATTAGAGTTGGAAGTTACTGGAAGAGAAAAGATGAAGATTGTAGAGCAAGATAATGATTGACAGACAACTTAAGAGATTGCAAATTGTATGAACCAGGAAAGCAAGATGGAGGAAGCGAATTCCAAAGAACTGATGTTCAAAGAAAAAACTAGAGGAATAAGAGTTTTTGGAGCATTTAGGAACAGTCACAGAAAAAAGATGAGACTTAATTGAATGACAAGTAATAGGAGAATGAATTTTAGTAGATAGCACAAGAGACGCTAGCCCTTTAGAGCTGTGTAGAAAAGAAAATGCTCAATTAACAATATTTTTGCCTAAAACTATTGTGATTTGCATAGAATTTATCAATTGAATTATAAACTGCATTTTTTAAAATAGGAAACCAAAACCATAATAAATCAAAATATTTTTTTAGGTAAGAAATCAAAATTTAAAAAAGCTATAACTCTTATAAAAAACAATTTCTTTTTTAAATTTTTTGTTAATCAACATAAATTAAGTTTTCCAAATGTTAATAGACAAAAAAAGTTTTATATCAAACAGTTTATATAAAAATTAAAAAAAAAAAAACTAAAAGCTTTTTTTAAACATGTTTTAGTTTTTATTCTGTTTGTTGCTATTCCTTTGTATTCATAAAGCTTGAGTTGAAGGGTTTAACTATTTTGGTAAAAAAGCAGCCCTTGCTACTGAAAAAATGTTTTCTTAAAACAGAATTTAAAGAGCTTATAGTTTATAGTACTAAAGTTATAGAAATAAGACTCTTTGTGTCAAGCTGTCTTGACTTTTAAAATAGCTTGATACAAAGCTCAAAAAGCCAACTTTTATACATTGCTTTTAGCAAATGCAGAACTGTATACTGCAGTGAGGATGATGCTTTTTGTAATTTTTGAATCTTAGGATGACCATACTTGCTTTTGCAAGTATTTATGACTTAAATTTAAGAACTCCACATAAAAAGTTTATTTGGATAACAACACAGTGAGAAAAATAAGGAGGCTCAATCAACAATCAGAAGAAGCTTTAAAAACATTAGTTATTGGTAACATTTTATCCATCCACTGCTACATTTGACGCTGAAAATATGGGTGTTGCAACAAAAATGAATTTCAATTGCTGTCTCCATGGAAAAATATATTTGTTTCTGGTACATGTTTGAGTTAGCTTTTAGAACCAGAAGATAATATAAATCCTATGTATAGATGTTCAATCCATCATAGCAGGTTGTAAACTAGCCCTGTGGGGTCCTGTCAAACCCGGTATTCCCTAATGCTCATAAAATTAAAATTCCCAATTTAAAAATCCTATTTTCCAAATAAAGTTAGCTAAATCATAAATTAAAACTTAATATTAACTCTGAAAACTATTGAAAATTAATTATCATAAAATACTAATAGAAAAATAACATAAGAAATTCTGATAAATTGAAAAAAATTGCTACTATTGTTATAACTACACAATTGCATAACTGTGAAAATTTTGAGAAAAACGTCGTGAGAATTGGTATTTTTCCCGCAATTATAGGGATTTTCTCAGCAACTTGCATTTCTCAAAATTCGCAGAATATTTTTTGCAAAGCCTTCCAACAACAGCTAATATTTTATAAAAAAGCAAGAAATAAAGTACAATCTAAAAAACAAGCTGAATTAGGAGATCGCATCAAATATAATCTTTTTTTACTTATTGGCATTGACTAAAATCTTTTTTTACTCATCTACTATCACTTCTCGACTAACATTTTTAAAAAACCACCTCTGAAATAAAAGTTAAATACAAAAAATGTTTTATGATTATAAGAAACTGGTAGTAGAAATTTATTTAATGAGGAAAATAGATTTCTTTACATTACTGCTTGCTTGTACTTAAAATGTAAATTAAGTACGTGTATTAAAACGTAAATTAAATATGTTTAATAACAAAAATGTTTTTTTTATTACAACAAACTGGTACTAGAAATTTAAAAAACAAACTAGATTCACTGCTTGCTTGAATTTAAAACGTAAAAGCAAACTTAAATGTTTGAATGAATTATTGTCATAATGACATTTTATGACTATGAATGAAAAAATAATTATTGGTGTTCTTCGTTGTAACAATAGCGTGCAATTGCTTGCAATCAATATTCTTCTGTAATTAAACGACACTTGTTGTTGTTTTTGCTGAGAATTTGTAATTGCAACTTTATTTTGCTATGCAATTTATGTAATAAACTAATATTAATTATAAAATTGAACTCATAATAAATGTGAAATATGAAATTTATGAGCTCATGTTTACTATTTCAAAACTTTCTATTTTTCTATTTCTCAAATATTTCTTTTGATGACACAATTTATTACATGATGGTGTAAGGGTTCGTCCATAGAGGATGTAAATTTAATGTGTTTGTGTTTGAGAAATGAATTATTGATTTAGTTTTTTTCTCGACTTGCTTATGTGTCAAAAAAGAAATCCATTTATACAAATGCCCACCAATGAAAAAGGAACATATATTCAAAAGAATACTCTTAAAATGAAAGTGACAATGATATATTAAGACTAAAAATAAATCAAATATATAATTTTTAATAATAATTAATTTATATACACTGATTAAAATAATATAAAAATTTATATTTTTTAATATATCTTTGAAAATCGTAGAATGAATTTGCCGTGTCGTTGTGAAGCCTATTTAATTTTGTGTTGATTGTCATCTGAAATAACATAGATTAACACATACATTAGATTGTCATCTTTATCTTCAACAGATGTTATAGATGGTATTTTTTTATTTATTTGACACTGTCAATGTATGCTGCGCTGAAGTGGAGTAAAAGAGAAAAAAAAAATAAGAAAAAGACCCCAATCATTCCCAGATCACATTTAAATCTCAGGAGGTAGGAGGGGGTTTTGGAAAATATTTTGAAAAATTCCTAATTTTGACAAAACCTTGTGTTAAATTTATTCCTAGTTAACATCCTGCATAGGTAATTTGAAGTATGGCTGGGCTAGCTGGATATGGTTCAGGGATAAACTTTTTACGCTGTTTTCTAGTAATATTTCTAGTAATGACTAAAATACATAGATACGGTTACATACATAACTCCTGTTTCCACGGGAGAATATGTTTATTTCTGGAACATGTCTGAGCTAGAACTAGAATATAATATAAATGTATAGATGTTAAATCTATCATGTAATCAGGTAATTTCAAGTATGGCTGGGTTGGCTAGATTTAGTTCAGGGATAGAATTCTTTACACTGGTTTCTAGTAATATTTGACTCTATTGTACTGGAACATGCAATACTTACTTCAACAACCATAGGTATGTGTGTGTATATATTTATATGTATGTATATATGTATGTATACTTATGTGTGTATATATATGTAAATATGTTTATTTTTTAAGTTCTCATTTTTTATAGATATATAATTTTTTTTTCCCCGCCATACTTTGTTTTTGACTTTTGACATTGTAGTAGTTTCGTTTACTGTTGTTGTCGTTATTGCTATATTTTATTTAAAACCTGCTTTTGATTGGTTAGCAACATTCGGTCTAGCTAGTTATGTTGCTTTTATAATTTTTTATACAGATTTCTATATCTTATCGGCTTGAGTTTATTTATTCAACAAGTACTAATTGTAGTAACTTATTGTATTTATAATAAAGTTTTACCTAACAACACTAATCACATTGGTAGTGTAGTTGAGTATTATGTGGTTTTCTATTAAAATATAATAATTTTTATTATTCTATATTATCATTTACATTTTAATCTATTAATTTTTGTCATTTTTATTAAATAAACTTTTTCTTATTATACAGTAGCGGCATAAAGTCTTTGCCACACTAAGGAAAAACAAGAAAAAAGTCATTCATTTTTATTATGCAAAAGTTAAAGCACCACCAAACAGCACAAAACATGATTCAAATGATATAAATGCATAGGACTTGTAAAAAAACAACACAAATATAAAAAAATGTTAATATTTTGTGTGTCCACTGCGTGCATCAATGACTGTCTGTATGGGCCTAGGCATTGACTGTACCAGCTTTTGGACTGTGGCCATTGGGATTGCATGCCAAGCAGACTCCAACTGTTGCCACAATTCATCTAAATTGCTGGGCTTGCTTTTCTGCACCATTCTGAACAGTTCCTCCCACAAATTTTTAATGGGGTTCAAGCCGGGACTTTGTGGTCGCCATTCAATCACATTGATGCGTGCGGTTCGAAAGTATTCAGTAACTTTTTTGGCTTTGTGGCAGGGAGCATTGTCTTGTTGGAAAACAAACATCTTATTCCTGCCAAAAAGCTTGGTGGCAGATGATTTAATTTGTGTTTTGAGTATTTCTATATACTTGTCTTGGTTAACAGTGCCTGTACAACGATACAGCTGGCCAACACCAAATCCCGACATGCAACACCAAATCATAAGGAAACATCCACCATGTTTCACTGTTGGTGCAACACATTGAGAACTAAATCTCTCACCAACTTTCCTTCTAACATACGCTCGTTTTGCTCCACAGAATACAGTAAAACAACTCTCATCACTCCACAACACTTTATTCCACTGTTCAACAGTCCAGTTCTTGTGTTGCCTTGCAAATGCTTGTCGTTTCGCAATATTGTCAGACCGCAATAATGGCTTCTTGGCAGCAATTCTGCCATTCAACCCAGCTTGCTAAAGGCGTTTCCTTACGGTTCTTGCTGCCTGATTGATGCTGTGCATTTTTTCCATGTAACTGGCTACATCAGATCCCGTGTTGAAGCGATAAGCCAGACTTGCCCGAACCAAAAGCCAATCTTCCCGAATGGTCGTTTTGCTTGGTCTGCCAGAACACTTTTTGTCTTTTACTGTCCCAGTCTTTCTCTCTCTTTTGATGGTGTAGGTGACAGTCCTCAAGCTAACCTTTAATGCTTTAGCAATGTCCCTGTGGGAAATTCCTTGTTTTGCCATTACCATTATTTGCAGGCGTTGTTCAAGTGATAATGGGATGGCCATATCGATAACAATCCTATACAAAATAGCACATTTTTTTCTAATAACTCATAAAATTATGTAAAAAATAATTGTTCACGTTAAGTTTAGTTGACAAGAATAAAAAATAAATTAGAGATTTGATGTGAAATAATGATATATGTGTAATTGTAGTTAATTAGACTAATTATAATTACTAATTATAATTAGTAATTAACTGATAATTACTATGGTGTAAACCAATCAAAATTGTAGTAAAAGTTATAGAGTGATACTATGTGGTATACAGCAACCACAAATTTCAACAAATATGCGCAAAAACATCCAAAAACTATATTTTACTTACCAGTATAATACAGATTGTATTGAAGATAGTGGCAGGTGTCTCAATCAACCAACAATAGCAATTAAATTAACAAGTTAAACTATATAAAAACCGTTGCGGGAGATGTATATATATGTATATATATATACATAAATATATTTATATTTTATTTCATTTTATTTTCAATTTGTTATATTATTTGGTATTGAATTCTCATCTCTCACTATCCATATTTTTTCATCAAAAATATTAGTGCTTTACAAATTTGGGTGAAGTTAAGGTTTTGGCTGTTTGTAATGAAGTCCTTTTTTACTGCAGTATAGAGAAGGCATAAATTGCGGGGTAAAGCATAAATGGTGATGATGTTTATCTGATGGGATAAACTAGCTATTGGTGCTGCGCCTCTTTGAAATGCCAGTAATAAACACAATTCTGAGGAGTAATTTATTACCACCACTACATTAATTATGATTACACAAAAGCAATAATGTTCTATCTTGTTATTCATTATACATAAGAGCCTAAATCAGATATCGGGGAGCATGTTCGACCTTTTTTCTGTCCAGGTAATCCCCAATATGCTCAATTATATTCAAAACTGGACTCTGGGGAGGCCAGGTCATCAATTCCAGTACTCCTTCCTCTGCCATTTCATTTAAATAATTTTTTGTTACTTAGGAACAATGTTTTGGGTCATTGTCCTGCTGCAGAATAAAATTATGACCTATTAGTCTCATTCCGGAAGATACAGCATGGTGCCTTAGGATATCCACATAACGTTCTCTGGTGAGTCGCCCCTCTATTTTGATCAAATCACCTACTCCAGATAAAGATAAACAGCCCCAAACTTGTAAAGAGCCTCCTCTGTGTTTAATAGTATGGTTCAAACACTCGGGCTTATAGGCTTCTTCAATTCTTCTTCAAACATATTGGCGTTCTATATTTCCAATAAATTCGAATTTGGACTCATCGGTGTACAGAACCCGATAAAACATTTTTGGACCCAATTTTTGTGTTGTTTTGCATATTTAAGTCGTTTTTCTTTATTGCCACACCGTAATAATGGTTTTTGAATTGCAACAAACCCTCTTAATCCCGATTTGAGTAGGTGCCATCGAATACAAGAAGAGCTGACATTTTTCCCAGTTGCTGTGTTAATGTCCTTTGTCAACTCGGTTGATACTTTTTTTGTATTTCTTAAAGATAGGGTTTTTAAATATTTATTGTCATCTTTGGTTAACTTAGGAGGTCTACCACTTTTCTTTCTATCTTCAAGGGAGCCAGTTTCTCTAAACTTTTTAATGATTTCTGTAACAGCATTCTTCGAATATCCTGTTTTGGATGTAGTTGTTATGACACATCGTTTTAATAAATAAATTAATAAACAAATCCCTCATGTTTTCTCATCAATTTTGTTTATTTATTCAAAATAATATATTCTTTCAACTTTTCTTATATATTATTAAACTTAAGTACGCTTTAAAAAAATTACATAGGAAAAAAATTGTAAATACGTCTAATTATACAAGTGGCCTAAAACTTATTAACAGTACTATATATATATATATATATATATATATATATATATATATATATATATATATATATATATATATATATATATATATATATATATATATATATATATATATATATATATACCAGTTATAAAGCAATCTTTTGAAGTCTTGGTACTAATCATCTTTATTTTTATCTCAAAAACTATTTTAGGACTTTATAAATCTTTAACATCAAATAATAACATTTTAACTTTATACAACTTCAGAATGAAAATTTTTGATTTGTAGCATTAGACTAAGATTCCTAAGTTTTTAAAAACATCAAGCTGTTTAAAAGCATATATGAATCTTATATTTGTACTAAGATTCCTAAATTTTTAAATTTTAACTTTATTAAAAAAAGGGGAGAAAGCATTATTTTTTTAAAGTAATTATACTTAATATGCAAAAACTCAAAATACAATTTAGAAAATGACTCTGACAAAATGCACAAAAATTCATGATTCTTAAATAATCATATACAAAATATAAATATTGATTTGAATTAAGGGATCGCCCATAAATTACTTCACCAATAAGAAGAAGGGTTAGCGATTTTGTGATGATTTGTTACAGAGGGAAGGGGGTATTCAATTTTGTGACGCAACATTTTTTTTTCAAGTTTCAAATCTAGAAAATCATTTCTATTGATTAAAAAAACACTTGAAACATAAATGATCAGTTGATGTACACTCAACTGCGGCTATTCTAAAATTGGCAAAAAGTGTGTGACATAATTTACGGATGACCCCTAACAAACTTGATAACCAGGATTGAATTTACAACAATGTACAAAAACAATTAAAAAAAGACTTATGTAAGTAATTATTATAGTATTAATCATTTATAGTATGTTAAAATACTCAATAGACTGTCAAAAAGTCAATGCAAGCAATCATTTTTGTTATCAGTTGTTTTCATGCAGAAAGGGTTCTATTCTTAATGAACTATTTCGTTACAGATCTTTTGTTAACAATTTACTTTATAGCATATTATACTTAAATTAAATAACTTGGTACAAATTTAGTTTTAGAGGTAAAAAACTTTTTAATATAATAACAAGAGAAAGAACTATTTATATGCTAAAAAATAAAAGCTCCAAAAATATATGATTAAAAAAAAAATATTGGATTGTGCAATTAAAATAAAACAAAATATGAATTTTATTGAAAAGAAAAAATATATAATATTTATAATAAGAAAACTTGAAATATTAACAAAAATAACAACTTTATTGACCTGTCTGCTTTTATAATGATTATGAACACCAAGCTTTTGATCCATAGCATGCAAAAACATCTAAAAAATGCAAACATCATTAATAAGCAACCTGATTCTTTTCCCACATCACATTGCTTTTTTCAACTATTTTTTGATTTCAATTCTATTTTGCCCATTTATTCTTTATAATAATATTTTACTCATAAATAATAAATTTTATTTTAATATATAATATAGTGATACATAAACAATTTATTAAACAAATAATATATTAAGTTTTACTGTGATAGCCAACAAACAATATATTAAGTTTTAGTGTGATAGCCAACAAACAATATAAATTTGTTATTAGTAGTAAGAGGAATAAGCAAATGGATTGGTTAAAACATGTTTCGGAAAAATTTTGCACATGAAAAAAAGTGTATATAAAATTCGTTTTACTGGTGTTTTTTAACTTTTTATATAATATATTGTTTAATGATTTCGAAAAAAAATTTCAAAATAGTTCTTGATTGGTTGATCCTGAAACTCATTGATTGATCCTCGAATTATGTGTTCCTTCACCAATTAATCAGTCTCACTTGCTATACTAAAAACTGCCCTGTGTAATTTTGCATTTAATTTTGTATCATTTTTTGATTGAGAACAAACAGGTATTGATTGACTACCTGTTTGATTCTATATTATTTTTTTATTTAATGTTGAAAAAAAAAATGCGAACTTTAATATTAATATAAGTAATTTAAAAAAGGTATTACTTATAATATTAACTTTAATTATTGTGATTCAAAGATTTTGTAAAATTTTGTTATAAGATAAAGGAAAAATAAAATTCAAGAATTATCTAGAAAATTGTTCAGAAGATAGACAGAAAATTTATTTATCAGAAAAATCAAAGAAGCAAAATAATGAACATCAACTAGAACTCACTTGAGAAATAAACTTGCTCCCTAACCAAATACAGTATGCATAATAGTTTAAAAATTACAATATAATAAAAAAGCTATAAATATTACTTTTGAATATAACAATAGTATATAAATAAAGTATAACTAGCAATTAAATAGGCAATAAAAAAATGCAGAGACCTCTAAGAGGGAGGGCGCTATATAGAGTATCATAGCTATTTACCATCACTAAGAATATATGATATAGTATAAGAATATAAGATTAGAAAAAAATAAAAAAGATGTTGCGATCAAGGGTATCTTGTATCATCTATTTATTTCCAAGAGTTCAAACTATATTGCTTGTCAAAGCTATGATTTAAATCATTAAATACTTTACAGACTAGTATCCACCACATACCCTACATCTTATCCTAAAGATACATATCTACAACTTATCCTAAAGATCTATATTAATCTTACTAATGTGAATTATTAATTTATAAAGCAAATATAAAACAAATTTAAATTAGTGATACATAATTTCAGTCCACCAACACAATGTAAATCCTTTATTAACTTAATCCTTTATCAAATTATTAACAAATTTATAATAATAATTATAAATTAAATAATAATTCTTTTTCTGAAATTTAATATTTAATTTATAACTTAATAAAAGTTAATACTAAATCATTAACACTTTAACAATAAATAACACAATTCTTACATCATAAACACAGTAACAATATTCTTCTTTAGAAAAAAACTAACTTAACCTGATCTGTTACTTTCCCAACATTCAAACATGCTTCATCTAGTATTGAAAAAATTCCTTTATGAGGTTGATCTATTAAATCACAGATAATTTTGTTGTTGAAGTATTCTACCTAAATGTTTTTAAAAATAAAATATTATAGGTCATGTAAACTATTTTTTTATAAAAAAATAATTTTTTGTTTATAAAAATAGATTTTTTATAAACATTTATAGATTTTAAGAAAATCTATAAATATTTTAAACATATTTATTTTCAAGTAATGCTTGCTTATAAATAAAATTAAAAGTAAACTCAGACTGTAGGCACTGCTTATTCATACAAAGCCTACAATTCACACTTTCCATAACAAAAATAATCATACAATTCACACTTTCCATAACAAAAATAATCAAGCTACACTTCACACTTTCTATAACAAAAATAATCATACAATTCACACTTTCCATAACAAAAATAATCAAGCTACACTTCACACTTTAAGCCAAAATATAAATAACCAGGCAATATATCAACAAGTAGATAAATTCACATTGTAGGCTTAACCATGATATGAATAACCAGAAAATATATCAACAAGAAATCGAGGAAATAAATCCACCAAAACATTACTGGGCTAGAAACACATTTAAAAAAAAAAAAAATACTTAAAACCCACAGCACAAGAACAAACAAACAAGAGCAAACCAATTTTATACGCTAGGCACTGTAAAAAGATACCATTAAATCCCACCCATCTGCAAAACTTATGGACAAGGCTAAATACAATTCAACAATAATGTAAACTAAAAATAAAAACAAAGCATTCACAGGGCTTACTTTGGTACTTAACAAACAATTTTAATGTCTAATAATATACTATTTATGTAAAAGATAAATTTCAACCCTGTTAAAATCTTAAATTACTACTTGCTATTTTTAATTCTAGGGCACATTGTATATATAAATGTATATACATATATATATATATATATATATTATATATATATATATATATATATATATATATATATATATATATTTTATATATATATTTTATATATATATTTTATATATATATTTTATATATATATTTTATATATATACATACATATAATTTTTAACTAAATGTCCTTTTATTACCAACATCATTCTTCTCAATCAACACCAAATTAATAAATTTATTTTTTAGTATATATCTAATGAATATTAGTTTTATTTTTTATTGCTTTTTATGTTACTGTATTAATAAAACAATTATCATTTTTATTTTATACTATCTTTTTTTAACTTTATTACTACTATTATTATTATTATCATTAATTTATCTTTATTTTAGATGCCTTATTAATATTATTTATAATGATAAATGATTCTATTGTAATAATAGTTTTATGGTTTAATTATGGTTGTTATAATTTTTGCAATTGCTATGTTTATTTTTAAAATTTATATCATAGTTATAAATTTTACTAAAATTATTTTTACCATTTTTTTAATCATTAGTTATAATTTTTATTAAAGTTATCATATTATATTTATTACTTTTATTGTTCTTTTATTTATATTATTATTATTTTTATTATTATTATTATTGATATTATTAATATTATCATTATTTATAAGTGCTTTATTTTCTTTTCTTTCTTTTTTTTTCTCTCTTGTTTTTATGTTAGTTTTTTATTTGGTTGTCACTCCATTGACTAGTTTTTAACTATACGAGTGACACATAATCTTATTTATGTGAGTTTATAATATATTATTGTAAATTTTTCATACTCTATGGTTAAATAAATGGGCAAATTTATATATATATATATATATATATATATATATATATATATATATATATATATATATATATATATATATATATATATATAAATATATATATATATATATATATATATATATATATATATATATATATATATATATGAGATATGTTACAAGAACGTCCACCTGATGAGTGACATCTATGCAGATCTTATTTCCCCAAAAAGTCATTGGTGATCGCAATGCATTTTTGAGGATGGAAGATCATCATATATCCACTGCTTAATTTTAATTGGTTATAACAGCACCAACATTTTTTACTTCTTTCCATATTTCAGGGCTTTATTATACTTTTATTATCTTTACAGTAAATTAAAGTAAATATATATGTACATATGTATAAACATAAAGATACTGAACTAACACTGCATTTAGTTACATTTAAGGGATACACAGATTCTATCTGTTGACAAGTTTCGCACCCCTTTTTCATCTATTAAGCTGGCATAGATGTATTTATAATACATTGTTTCCAGTTTGGGATGTTGAATTTTCTTGACTAAATGAATGGGTTTTGCTAATGTCTTTGTTTTTATGACTAGGCAACTCATTTTATTATCTCCTAATGAGGGTACATCTCTAAAACTCAGTTTTATGATTCTGAGGCCAGCTTGTTGTCAGGTTTCTCGAACTCTGTGGTAGCTCGCAGAGAGGCTGATTTCATCAACAGTTTTAAAATATCAGAGTACAAACAGTGCCATGATATACATAGATGATGTCCCTGTTTGTACTTTTGATGTGCATTGTCGAGGCCACATTTGGAATCCTTTGTTATGGCTTAGGGTTTATTAATAGTAATGAGGCAACTGCTCGGACTATTAAATAGTGTACTGAGTACTATCTATGCTTTGAGCCTAGTTCTTTAACCAATTTAAAAAATGACTAAAGTATCAAAAACTATAAAACACAAAAAACCATCATCATCACCAAGTTCTCTTAATCTATCATTTAACTAATAGTTGTGGTCTTTGAAAAGAAACTTCTTTTCTTCTGTTGAGTTTTATCTCTTGAAAAGTTCACCAGACCTACATGCTTTCTGTGAAGATAATTTGATTTCAGCTGTCTCATCTTTTGGTCTTAGTGTTAATGGTTATCTTCCTTTAATTTATAAAGACTCCAAGAGCCACATGCTTGGTCTGGGCATTTAGATTCGTAAGAACTCACTCATTTGTTGGAAAACTAGGTTTAAATCCACAGACTATTCTTTTATGTGCTTTCATTTCACTTCACTCTATCGCTTTTCTCTTTGTTCTATATCACTCTTCTTCACTCTATCACCACTCTATTTGTTCTATATTGCTTTCCTTCATCTAAAGACAGCACTCTTTTCGATGTTATTTCTGATCATATTGACCAAGCCCTTTCTCTTTATTGTTATATTTCATTCTAAGGCCATTCTAAATCTCTAACACAAATAGTCAATCCAACTCGTTTTCAAGAATCATTTGCCTTTATTACTTGACTTATGTCTTGTTTCAGATCCTAGTCAATACTCAGTTTCTCCACATTCACCCCTAGGTGCTTCTGATCACAGTTTGATATCTCTAAAACTATTATCTCATTCTTTTTCATTATCAGACTCCTCTGCCTCTTACAACTTACTTAAAGCTGACTGAGACTCTTTCTGTAATTTTCTTTGTGATGGCCCTCGGGTAGAAATCTTTCGCCTTCTTGTCGACAAATGTGCTTCTTACATAACCTCGTGGATTCAGGCTTGCATGGAATCTTTTGTTCCCTCTTGACAATTCTAAGTCAAGCCTCACTCTTCTCCATGGTTTTCCTCTCATTATGCTGCTGCAATTTCCAATTATAACCATTACTTTCTTATCTATCACCAAAACAATTCTCCAGAAAACAGACACTTGTTTATGGTTGCTAGAAACCATTGTGCAATGTCGCTTCTCTTTCTCTTTCCTATAAATACTATAGTTGGTGCTGCTCTAAAGAGCTAGCCTCTTTTGTGCCATCTAAAAAAATTCATTCTGGTGTTACTGACCATTCAAATAAGTCTCATCCTTTTACTGTGAGTGCTTCAAAAATTCTTATTAGTCTAGTTTTTTTCCTTGATCATCAGTTCTTTGGAATTTACTCCCTTCATCTAGTTTTCCTGATTTAAATAATTTACAACCTTTTAAGTCGTCTGTTAAGCGTTATCTTGCTTCTCTAGTAACTTTTCAATTTGTATATGATGATATAACTAAACTATTTTATATATTTTATTTCTTCAGTTTGTATATAATGACTGTAAAAAAACTAAAATATTTTATATAATATTTATACTTCTATTTAAACAATTTCATACTACTTATATACTATCTTTTTAAATAAATCATTTACTAACAGAGTAATGCAGTGATTTACCTGTACCTCATGCAGGCATTTCAAGGTTTGCATTGTGTGTTCGATCATTCCATTTCTATATTAGCTAAAGCATATCTTTTTTCTAATTTTTTATTTTGTTGTATTAACAATCATTAAACAAACAGTTTGGTGTGTGTGTGTGTGTGTGTGTGTGTGTGTGTGTGTGTGTGTGTGTGTTTGTGTGAGTGTATAATATTAATGAATTTCAATTCATTAGTATTATACACTCTCAGTCTCACTTTAACCTCTCAATACTAACTTAATACTAAGAATCATAATTTTTAAACATGTATAATAAATACATAAGTATTTTACTGCATAATAAAGACAGCATCTTTTGATTTAATCAAAGCCACAGTGCTTAAAAATACTATAATGTTTTAATGAAATAAAAATCATTACCTGAACCCACTCTATTTGCTCACGCTTGTATTCTTCTTGTTCTTGTTTCAGAACAAGTTCAATGAATAACTGTTGCAATTTTTCATTGCAATAATTTATACACAATTGTTCAAAACTATTTTCATCAAATATTTCAAAGCCATAAATATCCAACACACCAATAACTTTATTTCCTTCTTTTTTTTTTTTACCATGTTGAGGATCAATTACACTGTTAATTTTTGTAACAATCCAGGAGAACAGTCGCTCATACAAAGCCTATAAATAAAAACAATTTAGTATATTGTACAGCACATAACTGCCTATAAGTAAAAGTATAACGATTAAAAAACAATTAACAGTATACAAGACTACTAAGAACACAATCTGCATTTAAATATCATTACAGACTTGTTTGGTGTACATTAACTTTTCTATAAACAGTCAATATTAATACAAAACATGCTAAAGTTAAAATACATGACCAAAAAAAATAAAAATAATAAAAACTTTTTGTTTTGTAATAATTGCCGGACTTAAACAAAAACTTTAGTACGTTTAGTCTCATTGCACTAAACTCTACAAAAATCAATGTATGAACACTCTGTTACACTAATCTCTAAAAAATTAGTCAGTATATGAACCTGACCCTATGTGCCTATCTTTATATACTTTAGTCAATAAAATTAAAGTATTCTTCACAGCCCATAAATAAAAAAATAAATGTTCATTTCATATAAATTAGCGAAAAAGTATTTATTGTATAAAAAATAAAAGAAATAAGAAACAAAACACAAAACAAAAAAAAGTAAATGTTAATGCCTTTTAAAGCATAACATTTCTCATGACTTATGTCATAAATCAAGCAAATTACATGAATACATTATATTAAAAAAAAAAAAATTTTTCAATAACTTTAAGTTTATGAGCTTTTTTTAATTCTAATTCACTCCCAAAAAACTAAAAAAGTTTTTAAAGCATGCAGGGACAGACACAGTAAAAGAATGAGACTTTGCTGAATGATGAGTCAAGCGAGATTGAGTTTTAGTTGATGAATAGAGATGATAGCTCCTTTGAGCAACAAACATGATAGTATTTGTAGAAAAGAGAAAGAGATGCAACTTTACAACAATGGGAAAGAGGCTCAAGCTTAGCAGATAGTGAGGGTCCAACTACGCTTACAATGCGTTTTTGGACCTTATCTAGGAGAGAAAGAACATCATTAGAAAAACCAGCCTAAATATGACAACAATATTTCATTCAGGAAAAAATAAGAGATTTGTAGAGGTATTCAATGGAATCAGTAGAGAGAAAATGGCAAGCATGATAAAGAGAAGCAACCTTAGCAGATGCTAATCTGCTAAAGTGATAAAAAAAGATGGTTTCTATGAAAGGTCAGTCGTAAACAATAATCCAAGAAGACATAAAAAAAAGGACTCAGTGAGAGGGTTGCCATTCATTAATATAGGAATGTCGACAGTACTGCAATAGCTGTTTGCAGTAAATAACTGAGTTTTGTTAGAGTTAAATTCACATGCCCCTGTGAGCCCCAATCTGTTATAGAAGTGAGATCAGATTCTAGATCTAAATTATTTTGTTAAATGTCAAATGCTGGCAAATTTTATTATGATTTTGAACCATTTTACAGAACAAAATTAATTAAAATAATATTTAAAAATTACATGAGTTTTAGTGGCACCCACTTAGAAAAACTTTAAAAAAAAAAAAAGAAGCTGTATGTCATTCTTGAAACATCTGTGCATACATTCGTGATATAATGTTGTCTAAAAGTTGAAACAATTAAAATAATGCGGAAGTACATTAAGTTTTATCGTTTTTTAAAAAACCACAATAATAATGACTAGATAGTTTTTTTAATAGTGTTTTTGCTTTTTTAAAACATATTTTTAAAACATGTGCAGAGTGTTGCTACGTTGACTACCTTATAGTCTGTTGCTACAAGAGAGTGTTGCTAAATTAACTATCTTATAGTCTGCTGCTACAAGGGAGTACTGCTACATCGACTATCTTCTAGCCTGCTACTACAAGGAAGTACCGCTACATTGACTGAGGGTTTGGTTTGGGCAAGCAATCTATCATTTAAAAAAAAAACTTTATTCAAGTTTTTAAACATTTTCTGTTCTGGTTTATTAGCGTTCTCTTTAAAACTACAGTTTAGGAAAGAAATTTTCAACTACCATGCAAGACGTGGTAGTCAAAAAAAATAATCCTAAAAAAAGGAAACAAAATTATAATGACTTACCAAGTTTAATTAAATAAACTAGAAAATTTAATAATTAAAAAAAAGTAAATGAGAAAAAAATTTTTTTTTTATAAAATTTTTATATGACTTTTGTATTCTTTATTTTTAGAGTCGTTGTTGAAAAAAACATTCTCTTTTATAATGATTTAACAACAATTGAAAGTTTTGATATGCAATTTGTTCACGATTTTTATCGGTATATATAATTAAGAAACTAATCCGATATGTTAGCTAGAACTATAAAAAATTTTGTTAATTTTTTTTCCTTATGTTTTTTCCTTTTGCTATATTTGACATTTTTTCTCAATACTTTTATAATAGGAAAATAAGAAAATAAATTGTTATTTATTTGTAAAAAATATCATTTGATTAATAAATTTTGTAATGTTGGAATAAGTTAAATAAAAGAACACCATAGTTTCTTTAATAAATGTATTTACCGTATTTGATGCATGTCTGAAATTGTTTCTTTTATATGGCCCAATTGCCAATGTTAATATGAATTACTAGAAATAATGAACATAACGATTGTTCTGTTTAAAAAAATGAATTTTAAAAACTTAAAAAAAAGTTTTAAATAGCCTCTTAAAAATTTCTTTAAAAAATTTCAGTAAATTAACAATGCATTAGCCCAAAAAATTTTGGAGCATCGTTTCATTTTTTTACATTGAAAAACTTGTAAAAAAAATTTTTTTTACAAATAGCAATTAGTTTTCTTCCTTTCAACTTCCTTCTTTGCATTGATAAAAACAGTAAAGTTTAGTAAAGACATTTGAAAAACAAATTTAAAAATTGTCTATGTTTCTAACACAAATTATAAAGCATTTTCTTAATAGAGTAAAAGCGGGTCAAACCAATCATACTATTTTTTCGATTACTGATCGAAAAATTTAAATAAAATCGGAACTGATAGGAATATTTAAAAAATAAAAACACCAGAAGAAAGAGAATCATCTCATCTTTTCAAGTGTGTCAAAATAAAATCCAAGTCATTTTTCAGTCATTTTATTTTTATAAAAGTTTAAAAGAAAGTCGTAAAAATTTGCTTTTTTCTTTTATTTGCTATCGTAATAATTCGGAAGCCATAATTTGTTTAAAAACAATTTTACCTCTATCTTGTAGAAAATTTAATTTTAATACCGATTACATAATTTTTTTTCGTTTTATAGTTAAAAATTAGACAAAAAAGTAAGAAAAATTAATATTAAATTTTTTCTGGTAAAACCAATCATTCACATATGAAGGGCTCAGCGGAAAAGTGGTCTAAGCCACAATTACTTCATTTTTAGTAAACTGTAAAAGACTTTAAGGATCTTTTTAAAAATAACAGGAAAAAGTATCATTATCAGAAAAATAGTATTTATTATAAAGACAGGTGAAAAAATACACTGGTATATCTACTAAAAAATTAGGACACTATATTACTGTGTTCTGCAATAACAAAAATGTTAGGCAACTTTGCCTCTTCAAAATTTTTAAAATATCATTAATAGAGTTGGTTAGGCTAAATGGATGTTTTGTTTATGACTTATTAATGATTCTTTTATATATGTAGAATGCACTAATTTATGTCTTCGTCACCAGAATCATCTGTTAGACCCAAATCAGTTGCCTCCTCATCACCTCTAAGAGCAAGATAATAGGGATGATGGACAGGTTGTATTAGCTCAAAAAGATCACTTAGCTTTTCTCTTGGGAGTTTTCTACCATTGGGGTACAAGGGCTCAAGTTCAACATTGATAGTGGTAGATGGCCGTCCACGATTTCACTTTGTTATGTCCAGCGACATGAACATATCACTTTCTAAATGTGTTTGCTTCATTTGAAATGAGCGTGGTGATCCTTTTTCCAATTTTATCCAGCATGTCTTTAGCCATGAAACTTTTTCGCCATTTGTTAATTTTTTTCTATTGGTTATCCCACTCTCCAATGATTTTGTACTGAGAAATTTATGGGTCTCCATTTTTCTTACAATAAATATTGGGGCCCTCTTCTTAGCATTTTTAATAAGGTCTATCCAATGATTTGGAACAAAAATTTGGTCCTTCATTTTTCTGGCTTTTTCAATCACAGCAAAGTCTCGGTCGCAGGAGGAAAAACTATGCCCTGGTACAAAAAATTTCTGTTCAATGGTTTTCAAAAATGGAGATTTGTGCAAAATATATTTTAACATAAGAGACATTTTTATATTATGATTTTATCCACCGCAACTATTGCTATACAATATTAAATGGGTCACAGTTTCTGGTATGAGTCGAAAAACATGCTCAAGGATACACAAACCTATCTCTTGAGTACCTCTGGATGCTTGTTCCTCACTCTATACATACATAAAACCTGTCTTTAAGTTTTCATCGTGGATTCCAAGATTGTAAGTCCACATTTGCCTTTTATAGTAGGCTATTCCTGTACTAAGCACTGGTGTCGTTAGAGTTTTTTGTAAGTCAAAAACTAATACCCTCTTCTTTGGATTTGTATGTGCATCTAGTGTATCTTCTTTCATTTTTTCTTTTGCCTTTTCAGCCTCTTGATGAATAATAAGGTCCCTCCTAACAATGTTCTTTTCTTCACCCTCTGAAAGACACCTAATTTTATTGTTAAATAGATCATATTTTTGACATGAATCTGATTGCGGATGGTGAAAATGTAAATTGAATTTTGTATTGAATATGCGTCGAAATACAAAAATTGAAAGTGGGGTGCGATCATTTTCATTGCAATTGCAAACATATTTCTTGTACATCAATGACATTCGTAAAGTTGGCAAATAATTTCTGTACTGGTTGTCTTTTCTGCTATAGTGAGAATGGTCTGTTGGAAATAAGCGAATAAATCTTTGAAGATATTCTGTGTCTTCATCACTACTTTTATTTTGTGGAGCCAATTTACCTCTGCGATCTTCGATAGGTGTACCATCTGTTTTTTTCCTTGCTAAAATATTTGTTACTGTCCCATTAGGAATCTGCAATATGTCTTTGAAGTAAGTTTTGCAAATCTTTTTAACATTTCCACATTCATCAGTTAGTTTATAGGAACGACTATTTGCCCTACGGGAGTTATTTGATGCAGTATACGTCCTGTGTTTTTCTTTTACATTAACAGAACCCATCACAAAGGCGTTTTTTAAATCCCAGTTCATGGTGTAAAAGTTAGAAAAAATTTGATTACAGCGAGCAACTGTTATTTTACTGCTGCACTCTAGATTGCAACCACAATCTTTGTTAATAAAAATCTTTGGTTCAACTACTTTGCCCTTTGATGTAACATATCCCTTCCCTGTTGACCTTTTCTGTTTCAAAATATTTCTTTTGTGTAGTTCTGGATGGGCAACTCGCTTACGACTATGTCTATGACTATGGGTTTCTCCTTGTACTTCCTGGGAAAAGCTGTCGTCCTCTCCTACTTCTCCAACAAGGTTAACACTTGAATCTGCAATGAAAATATTAGGTAAAAATTATTTTCTAACAAGAAAAGAATTCCTAACAAAACAAACTAAATGGCCCTAGCTAGTCTAATGTTAGGCCTAACACCAATGTAAACAATCAGTCCTAGGCCATTTCAATAGGACTAAAAAATTCCTTTTATAAGCCTATTTAGTTTTAGACAAATTGTACACACCATTAACTCCTGTTAGTATAGATATAGGTCTTGCGTTTTCTTCAACATATTGATCCCCAATACTTAAATTGAAATAAAAAAGTGTATATCAGTTTTGTAAAACTAGAAGAGGAAAACCTGCCTGAACAACATTGAGGCTAGAAACTATATTATTGTATGATAATATAGTTTCTAGCCTCAATGTCAATAAAAAGTATACCTTGATGCTGCATTAATTAAATACATACCTTCGCTAACATCATCAGCTAAAGAAGTGTTGTTATCTGCATCTGAATCATCACAATCACTTTTTATTAGAAACTCTTCCAAATTTGAGCAGTTCATTTTCGCCATGTTGATTGTTGGATAGGCAACTTTTCCACAATTCAAATTTTATTTTTCTGTTAAAGTAAATATGATTATAGGTAGTAGCACTGTATGGATGGGTTTTGGGGTTAAGCACTTTTTCCACAACAAACTACATACTCAATGTACAGTTTCCAGTGATTATCCTGAAAATTTCAAAAATGTGGGTTAGACCACTTTTCCGCTGAGCCCCTCATATTTCCTTTAAATTCCTTTATTAAGTATTATGTGAATTTTTAAATTAGGTACCTAGGTGAATTAAATTATTGGATTTTCTCATGTGTTAGTTCTGGGTTCTTCCAATATAAAGTTATTTTACAAAAATGACTCAATGATATTTGTTAATTATTCACTTTCAAGATAACAACAAGTAAAAAGTCATACAATGAAGAAGATATAGAAGCTGCGTTAAATGATATAAAAGAAAAAAAATTCTTCAATCAGAAAAGCTGCATTCAAATATGGCATTCCATTCTCATCTCTAATAGGTCGCAAGAACAACAACAATGCTAGCTTCAAGGGATCAGGATCAACAACCGTACTCTCACAGCAAACAGAGTCAAATATGGTGCATGCATTTAGGTTCCTATGTGATTGGGGTTATGGTTTAACACGAAATGATGTCATAGACTTCGTATGTGGTTACCTTCTTTGTACAAATCAATCAGGCCTATTTAAATATGGCAGGCCTGGCAAAGACTGGTTTTATGCATTTATAAACCGATGGTTTAAAGCAATTTCCACAAGAAAAATTCACACTTTAGCATCTGCCAGAGCCGCTTCTTGTACGCAAGAAATAATTGATAACTATTTTGAAGTTGTCACTAAACAATATCAATTGTCTGGGATAACTTCTGGTTATCACATTTGGAATTGCGATGAAACGGGTTTCTGTGGTGATCAAGGCAAAGCAACTGTAGTATGTCGAAAAGGTGCAAAGCGTGTTTTAAAACTCACTGGTAACAATAAAAAAATCCATTATACAGTGAACAATTGCTGTAATGCTGATGGATACTTTACACCACCATTCGTGGTATACAAAGCAAAACGAAACTTTAGAGCTGAGTGGGCTTTAGGTGGTCCGACTGGCACCAAATATTTAATTTCTAAATCTGGTTGGATGGAACATGACACATTTAATGAATGGTTGAAGGAAGTATATATACCAGAATGTCAAGCTATTAGTGGTACTCATACTTTACATCTTGATATACATACATCTCATGTCAGTTTAAGATTTGTATTGCTATGTCGGGAAAACAATATTATTTTGATTTGTCTACCAGCCCACTCATCTTACATTCTTCAGCCACTGGACAGAGGTGTCTATTGCCATGTTAAGCAAGTATGGAAGGCAGTTCTTACCAAATATTACAAAGACACAAAATGCAAAAACTTAGATAAAGAAAATTTTCCTACTTTGCTCAAACAGGTGTATGAGAGCGGTGAGTGTTTTACATGTTTGCACGCTATTACTGGTTTTGAATATACTGGGTTATTTCCACTTTAACAAAAACAAAATCAATCAACAGGCATTAGCTATCTCCGAAACATTTAATCAACGAGCTAGCGTCTCTTGTGCCATCTACTAAAATTCATTCTCGTGTTACTCGTCATTCAATTAAGCCTCATCCTTTTTCTGTGACTGTTCCTAAAACGTAACATAATATTTGTTTATTTTCTTATAATTTTATAGTTGGTTTTTGGTTATTTTATTAACTGTTAATAAATTTTTTCTTATTTATTTTGTGAACTCTTTTCAATAATGTTTTTAAACAATAAAGAGTTTTTTTTATTATTTATTAGTTACCAATAACATATTCGTGATCATAATTTATTTTCATAAATTAAACAAACGTCATTAAAACTTTACGTTATTGAATTAACAATAAACAAAATATCTCATGAATAAAATATTTACATCAAAATAAATTTTTAAATGTGAACTAATAATTTTTAAATATGAACAAAATAATTTTTAACAACAACAAAAAAATTATTAAACAAACTGTTTCTTTAACAAAAAATCTATTAGTGTACAATTGCAGTTAAATGCTTTTACTTACAACTTTATTTCTTACAAACAAACATCACGTAAACGATATCAAAAGATAATTTAAATATTCTAAAAGATAAGAGTTTTTGTGTAATGCAAAACTGCTGAACGCGTAAGCAAATCGCCTTTTGGCAGGTAAAATGCGAGCTGCGTAATGCTTTTTAACAAGGCCTGATATAAATATATATATATATATATATATATATATATATATATATATATATATATATATATATTATGTTAGTGTATTGTACAAATAGAAGCTCAGTGTTCTTAAAAAACTGAGCAATAAAAAATTTGCAAAAAACTTATCTAGTATTTTTCTTCAACAACTTGTTTCTCCATCAGTAGGTTCATCTGGTAGCTTCCTGATAAACCTACTGATGGAGGAACAAATTGTTGAAGCAAAAAATGAGATAAGTGTTTGTACTAATTTATATATATATAAATATATATATATATATACATACATACATACATATACCAAGCCTTTCCAGGAAGTGCGTCATGCCTTGTTTGTCCACGCCTAAAGTTTTTTTTTCAGACAACTTGACCTTGTTTTTATATAGTAAGCGTTTTAAGAATTCGGGGCAATATAAAGCATTACTCAAAGAAAAGAACCGAAGACTATACGAAGTAGAAAATCTAAATAAAATAAGCTAAAAAAAAATTAAAAAAAAGAAAATTGTTGTCAAAAAAATACCTAAATACCTTTTTGTTTTCTTATTTTTAGGGCGTTATTTTCCACTACTATAAAAAATTTTCCACCACCAAAATTAATACGAGTCGAATAATATAATAGTCAAGGAAAAAAGTAGATAAGAATATAACAACCTAATATAGGAATATTAGGTTGCCTCAATTTTTTTACATGAGACTGATTTTTTTCTTGAAAAAAACTCTTTAGCTCCTTTTCCATTTTGATTTCTCATGTAGTGCTCTGTACTTGTCGAACCTCGAAGCTGCTGTTGCTGGTTCAGAAGATAATGCTAAAGACTTTATTGTTCGCAATGGCGTTGAAGACGTACTCAGTACTTGTCGAACCTCGAAGCTGCTGTTGCTGGTTCAGAAGATAATGCTAAAGACTTTATTGTTCGCAATGGCGTTGAAGACGTCATTTTAATGACGTTTGTTTAATTTATGAAAATAAATTATGATCACGAATATGTTATTGGTAACTGATAAATAATAAAAAAAACTATTTATTATTTAAAAACATTATTGAAAAGAGTTCACAAAATAAATAAGAAAAAATTTATTAACAGTTAACAAAATAACCAAAAACCAACTATAAAATTATAAGAAAATAAACAAATATTATGGTACGTTGTATGAAAAAAAAAAAATTTTCAAAATAAAAATTAGTTCATATTTAAAAAGATAATTAAAATGATTTTTTAAATAGGAACTTAGATTTTATTTGTAACTTTTGTTATAGTGAGAAAAAAAAAACTGTTTGTATGATTTTTTAACGCGTTAATAAAATAACTTTAATTACAATGCGGTATTTGAAAAGACGCTAGTGATGCAATATAATTTCTAACAATACAACATATACTTGCTGAGTTGAGTTACTTTGAAATATGTTACGCGTTTTCGTTACGCAGCTAAATCTCGTAACAAGGCATGATATATATATATATATTTTTTTTAAACAACTTACTTCCAACAAGGCTGCAAGCAACCACTAATTAAAGTTGGAAGTTACAGGAAGAGAAAAGATGGAGATTGTAGAGCAAGATAACAATTGACCGACAACTTAAAGGATTGCAAATTATATGAATCAGGAAAGCAGAGAGATGAAGGAAGCGAATTCCAAAGAGCTGATGTTAGAGGAAAAAAACTAGACAAATAAGCATTTTTAAAGCACTTAGGAACAGTCACAGAAAAAGGATGAGACTTAATTGAATGACGAGTAACACGAGAATGAATTTTAGAAGATGGCACAAAACACGCTAGCTTAGAGCAGTGCCCATTATAGTATTTGTAGAAAAGAGAAAAATAAGAAATATTACGATGATGGGATAATGGCTGGAGGTTGGCTGCAAGAGCAGGTCCAACTATGTTTACAATGCGTTTTTGAACCAAGTCTAAAAGAGAAAGGGCATCATTAGAAGATCCGTATCAGATAAGGTAACAGTATTCCATACAAGGCCGAATTTGAGATTTAAAGAGATAGAGAATAGAATCCAAAGTAAGAAAGTGCCGAGCTCGATAAAAAGATGCAACCTTAGCAGATGCTAATTTTGCAACAGATTTGATATATGGTTTCCAAGAAAGATCTGAAGTAAGAGTTAATCCTAGAAGATGAAGATTAGATGACTCATCGCGTACATCACCGTTCATAAATATAAGAAGATCTAACTTATTGCGATAACGATTGGCTGAAAAAAATTAAGTTTTATCTGTATTGAAGTTCACCAACCACTGCTGAGCCCCATGCTGTAGCAGAAGTGAGATCCTTTTAAGCTCAAATGCCCCCTCCAAGCAATCAGAGAGTGTTGGTTTCTTATCACGACAAGAATAAATGTTATTATCATCAGCTAACAATGCTATCTAAGATGTCAGAATATCTGGAAGATTGTTAATGTAAATTAAAAAGAGTATAGGGCCAAGGATAGAACCTTGAGGAACCCCTGAAGTTACAGAATAAGAAGAAGAGTGCTGTCCATCGAGGACAACTTTTATGCTACAATTGGAAAGAAAGGATTTAATAATCTTAAAGATGTTGCCAGATACACCATAAGAAAAAAGCTTATGGAGAAGACCAGCATGCCAAACTTTATCAAAAGTTTTTGAAATGTCAAGAGCGATGGCCTTAACCTCTCCACCTTTATCTAATGCACAATAAAACCTATTAGTTATTACTGTTAGCAAATCAGCTGTAGAACGAGAAGATCGAAATCCATATTGATGGTCAGAAAGTAAGTTATTAGATTCATGATAAGAAATTAAGTGTTTGTTAACTAAAGATTCAAAAACCTTGCTTATGATAGGAAGAAGACTAATGGGACAGTAGTTAGACAAATCAGATCGCTTTCCAGAATTTTCGAAGATAGGGATAACAGATGCCACTTTCCAGCAGGCTGGAAAATAAGACTCTGCTGTCGTCTATACTCTCAAGAGTATAGACGACAGCTTCAGAGAACACTTTTGCAAGACAATAACAGGTATGTTGTCCGGGCCACAAGCTGTAGAAGAGACTAGGCAGGAAATCACTTTAGATACAGAAGCTGGAGTCATATGTATGTCAAGCAATGGATCAATCTGTTTGACGGCTATATTAGGTAGATCGCAACTAGTGGAATCAAGAGATGATATTGATGAAAAGTTTTAAGCAAACAATTCAGCTTTGTCTTTAGGTGAGGTGACAAAGTCTGAACCATACAAGAAAGGTGGAATTAAAGATTTGCCCTTAATATTATTACTATTAAAGAGTCTCCAGAAGTCACAAGAGCCTAATTTTTGAGATTAGATACGAGATTTCATGATCTGAGAATAGCAGGCTTTGGCGTTAGACAAAACCTTTTTACGATGGTTTCTAGCAGTAGTAAACAAGCATCTGTTTTCTGGAGAATTGTTTTGGCGATAGATAAGAAAGTAATGGTTATAATTAGAAATTGCAGCAGCACAATGAGAGGAAAACCATGGAGAAGAGTGAGGCTTGACTTGGAATTGTCGAGAGAAAACGAAAGATTCCATGCCAGCTTGAATCCACGAGGTTATGTAAGAAGCACATTTGTCGACAGGAAGACTAAAGAAATCTACCCCAGGGCCATCACGAAGAAAATAGCGGAAGAATCCCAGTCAGCTTTACTAAAGTTGTAAGAGGTACGATAATAGGGGGATTCAGGTGATGAAGAAGAATGAGATATTAGTTTTAGAGAAATCAAACTGTGATCAGAAGCACCTAAGGGTGAATGTGGAGAAACTGAGCACTGACTAGAATCAGAAACAAGACATAAGTCGAGTAGAGAAGGTAAATGATTCGGGTTGTCAGGAAAGCGAGTTCGAAAGTTAACTATTTGGGTTAGGGATTGTGAAAGGCAAAAGTTGTGGGCTTTAAAGCCTGCAGAGTCACTGACACTAGAGCCAAGACATTCAGTGTGGTGAGCATTAAAGTCACCGACAACAACTATATTAGCTGATGGATAAAGAAATAGGGCTTGGTCAATATGATCAGAAATAACATCAAAAAGAGTGCAGTCTTGAGATAAAGGAGAGCGATATAGAACAAAGAGACAGGCGATAGAGTAAAGTGGTGCTAAACGAAAGCACATGAAAGAATAGTCTGTGGATTCAAACCTAGTTTCACGACAAATGGGTGAATTCTTACAAATGTAAATGCCCAGGCCAAGCATGTGACTATTGAAGTCTTTACAAATTGGAAGGAAGATAACCATCAAGACTTAGATTGCAGGATGAGACAGCCAAACTCAAATTAGTATCACAAAAAGCAAGTAGGTCTGGTGAACTTTACAAGAGATAAGACTCAACAGAAGAAAAGTTACTTCGAAGACCACGAATATTAGTGAATGATAGGTTTATAGAACTTGTTGATGATGATGGTTTTTTGTGTTTTATAGTTTTTGGTAATTTTTGCCTAGTCATAAAAATTTGCGAGTTGCCTAGTCATAAAAATAAAAGCAAAACCCATGCATTGAATCAAGAAGATCCAGCATTCAACATCCTAAACTGGAAACAATGTATTAAAAATAAATCTGCGCCAGCCTAATAGATGAAGAAGGGGTGCGAGGCTGGTCAACAGATAGAATCTGTTTACCCCTTAAGTCTTTGCCTAGGAGGCCTTCTACAAGACAGTAGCCGGATGCATTTAACATCTGCCCATGATGAGTACTTTTATCGCGACAAATTTTTAACCTGACCTGACGTTTTATATATATATATATATATATATATATATATATATATATATATATATATATATATATATATATATATATATATATATATATATATATATACATGTATATATATATATATATATATATATATATATATACATATATATATATATATATATATATATATATACATATATATATATATATATATCTTTTATATATCTTATATATATATATACATATATACATATCAGACGTTATATATATATATATATATATATATATATATATATCTTATATATATATATATATCTTATATATATATATCATATATATATACATATATACATATCAGACGTAATATATATATATATATACATATATATATATATATATCTTTTATATATATTATATATATATACACATATATACATATCAGACGTTATATATATATATATATATATATATATATATCTTATATATATATATATATATCTTATATATATATATCATATATATATACATATATACATATCAGACGTAATATATATATATATATATATATATATATATATATATATATATATATATATGTATATATATATACATATATATATATATATATATATATATATATATATATATGTACATATATACATATATATATATGTACATATATATATATATGTACATATATATATATGTACATATATATATATATATATATAAATATATATATATATATATATATATATATATATATATATATATGTACATATATATATATATATATATGTACATATATACATGGATTGAGGTTTAGCATCGTGGGTAGAGGCAGGGGCAGGGAAATGAATAGGGGGCAACAAGGGTTGGGAGATCTTAGGTCTACTGAAACTTCTCTCATAAGCAAATGTAAAAGGAAAAGTCAAGTTAATTTTGTAGAGTATAGACAAGTTAGGAAAATATGATGTCATCTTTTTCTCTATTAAGAATGGATGTACATATTTCATTTATACTTCAGTCATCATTGCTCGAGTATTGATGCACACATCTTTGAAAGTAGGGCCAGCGCGAGGAGGTTTTAAGTGGGGAGGGGTTGCCATATGGGTATTTGCCGAAAACATTTTTAACACATAAAAACAAATCTAAATTGATTCACAATGTTGAAATCAGTTAATTTATAATTTTTTGTTTTTCTGCTTTAAAAAATAAAGTTGTTTACCATTTGCTAAGTCATTGTAGTTTTATGAACATCTGTCACTGTACAGTCACAGTTGTTTTGATACACTGAACTATGTAAAAAATTCATTGACTTTGTACATTATAATTATAATTTTCTTTAAAGAAAACGCCTCTGTTTTGTTTTCTGCCATAAATGCGTGCAAACTTGTACAACAGGTATGTAAGCAATGGTTTATTGTTACCTAGTTTTATACATCCATCTAAATAAAGGCAGAATTTTGTAATGAGGAACATATATTTTAGGGGGTGCCATTTAACTGACTTGGAGAACGCAGGGAGTAAGGGTTTGGACATCGCCCTTCTCCCCCCCCCCCTCCACAATGCCCTATGTTGAATCTGCCACTGATATATATATATATATATATATATATATATATATATATATATATATATATATATATATATATATATATATATATATATATATATATATATATATATATATATATATATTGATATTTAAGGCTGTTTTGTGTTATATTAATAAAACAAAACTCATAGTCGTAAAAGAGTGCTCAATATTAAAAAGATACTTCATATAGAGCGATATACATATATATTAATGAAGAAAAAACAACTTTTTCTATGGTACTTTAAGTTTCATGCCTATACGGCAATCATCAGCCATTGAATACAAATTCAAAAACAAAAAAACTGCTAAAAATTACAAAATACTGTGTAGTGGGATCTTAGATGCAATTACCAGGTTTGCAGTAAGGTTGGAAAGAATTAAGATTTAATGTTAAGTTTTTTAACATTAAGATTTAATGTTAAGTCCAGATAGTTAACAATTTTAAAATTACAGCTGATGGATATAAGAAGATCATTATTATTAAAAATTTTCACGTGCTTTTTAATTTTTTCCATCTGTTGGCCACTCCGGTTCTTAAACACTGCTAGACCATCATCTCTATACAATCGGAATTCATCTTTATTGTAAGATTGTGATAATTGAAACAAGATAAATATTCAAACTAACTCACAAACTTCTGCGCCATCAAAGGCTCCCATGGTGACATCAAATAAGCCTCCACTTTTTTTAATCCAGGCTTCACTGTTGTTAAATAATAATGATTTCCTGGCATGGTATATTAACTTTCAACATAGGTTATATGTATATATATATATATATATATATGTTTATATATATATATATATATATATATATATATATATATATATATATATATATATATATATATATGTATATATATATGTATATATATATGTATATATATATATATGTATATACATATATATATATATATATATATATATATATATATATATATATATATATATATATATATATATATATATATATATATATATATATATATAAAGAATAAGATTATTGTATGAAAAGTCAACATAAATGTAAATAACTAAAAGAAAAATCATAATAAAAACTAAAAATTCTAGAAACCAAAATTAATATTTTAATCAACAACCATATTTCAAAACTTTTTTTTCACTATTATTATTGTAAATATTGAAAAAAAAATTTTATTAAACAGAAATTAACCTTGGCAAGTGCATCTTTAGAATAGCATGCTTGAGTCTTGCTATGTCCTTTTTCAATCAATTCTCCACGAGCAAAAACCATTCGATAACAAAGTGCTTTATTGCATTCATTACTGTCAACTTTGAGTAACTTTGAAAAAATAGATAAAGAATCTTTATCAGTAATATATGCTTGATCATTTTCCTCTCCAAATGCAATGTTACCCTAGAAGCAATAGAATACTGTTTTATCCTAGAAATAATACAATGAAATGTTAATTTAAAAACATTAGAAAGCTATTTTATTCTAGAAAAAATACAGTGCTATAAAATACAGTGCTATAAAATACAGTGCTAAAAAAATACAATGCTATAAATACATGTTAACCTAGAAATAATTTTCTTAATAAAAAATATTTTTTTGCTTTAATCAAATAAATACTTTATATACTAATACATTATAAACTTTACATCTATAAACTTTATCCTATATTATAAAGTATTTAAGGATATTATAAAATAATATCCTTATAAATCTTATCCTTTAAATAGAAATTAAGTAATAATAATAAGAATAAAAATTTGCAGAAGCATTTAAAAAGTTGAAGCTTAAAGTACTTCATTGCTGGAAAAAAAAAGTTCAGTCCATTTTGTTAAGTTTAGTCAAATTTAAATTGATACAAATCTATAAACAATAAATTTTTCCAAACATGATTTTTTTCTTATTTTTATTTTTATTGAAATTTTTATTTTTAAATCTGATAAAATCTTTTTAAATCTTATTTTTAGGAACGATTTCAGATTTGATTTTCAGCTATCTCTAGCAAAAGTACCATGACAAATTACATGACCGTCCCATAGTAAAGAAACTTTTAAAAAACATTTTTAATTAATAATAAGTTAGTTTTATTTTACTATTTCATTTTCAGAACAAACTGAGAAAAAAAAAATAGTTTGAGTGTAAAAAAAAAATAGTAAACTTAAACTAACAGGCATGGCAGCAGAAAGCAAGAGATTACCCATGTTTGTTGTCGATAAATATAAAATTCTACATTTTAAATATAAAATTCTACATTTTAAATATAAAATTTTACATGATAAATATAAAAATTCTATGTTTTAAGCATATCAAATAACTTTTTTGCATATATAATAATTAGCTAAAAAATTGAATGACCAATGACCTTTTACAAAATAGATAAGCAACTTGATTCCTTTTTTTATACTTAGAAAATTAGTGCTCCTGGTGGATAACTGTCCTGCCCACCCTCACATTGAAAGGTAAAAAACCTAATATTTCTCCCATTCTTCAGCCCATAATCCAAACCATAAAAAATAAAAAAATTGTGCATCTCATATGGAAATATGAAATGCGAAGCTCTAATGAAAATGGAAAAATAGATGCAACACCAGGTTATAAAATTTTTTACCACAATTGTAGCCTAATTTTTATTAATTTTTTTTAGTTAAAAAAACTAATTTTTTAAACAATTTTCCTTATTTTTAACTTCTTTCCTGATTTATGGAACTCTTGATATCTTAAATTTTTCCTTCAGAAAATTTGAGATATGAAATCAACTATATAAAAAATTATAAAAAGAAAATTTTATTTTTAAAAAACAATAAATAATTACTAGTGATATAATGGCACCAATCAAACTCCATATTGAATCAATTTGACTTTGGTCAAACCTTGAAGCTGAAAAAGCTGCATTTACAGCATCAAAACTTTTTTTGTCATCAATTGATTCAACCTATTATAAAACAAAATAAATAAATAAATAAATAAATATATATATATATATATATATATATATATATATATATATATATATATATATATATATATATATATATATGCCAAAAGTAGCAAGACCAAGGCAAAAAGTACAAGGGCGAGGCCAAGAGTTTTAAGGTCAAGGCCAAGAGTAAAAGTTTCAAAGCCAAGTCCTACACAAACATTTTCAAAACCAAACACTTAAACTTTTGCCTTATGTTAAGAACAATTATTAAAAAAACTGTAGGTAACAATTGCTGCAACAATAAAACCACATGTTGTAAAAATAAACCAAGGTTATGGGTAGAATTTAACGAAATCATTAAGAAAATATATTTGTAGATATATATAAAAGCCGAAAACAAAAATACATAAAAATAAAGAATGAAAACTTTTAATTCTTTAACTTTATGTTTTTTTTTTTTGAATACCAAGGCCAAAACAATCAAGGCCAAAATTTTTAAAGCCAAGGCCTTAATTTTTGGCCTTAATGCAAAGCCAAGGCCAAAACCAAGACCTAGCGATTTTGTATATATATATATATATATATATATATTTATATATAGGCCTTGGCTTTAAATATATATATATATATATATATATATATATATATATATATATATATATATATATATATATATATATATTTTTGGCCTTAACGCAAAGCCAAGGCCAAGACCAAAGCCTAACGATTTTGTATATATACATATATATATATATATATATATATATATATATTATATATATATATATATATATATATATATATATATATATATATATGTATATATATATATAATAAAAATATATAGTAGTATTATACGCGAGTAAGATATTTGTCTATTACATTAAAAAATATACATTTGATAATCTTGCTATGGCATAATTAAGCATATTTTACTGTTAATTGCATATATTTGCTTATGTAATAGACCAAATTTTAGCATAAAAGAATATTTTTAAAGATATTTTTTTTTAGCATATTAAATAAACTTAAATAACACAGTATATCAACTTTATTCAATAAAAGTCTCTAACAGTTTTGATTAGAAAGATTATTGTATAAATTTGATTCATCTGATTTGATTTGCAATATAGCAATATTTAATTGCTATATTGCAAATCAAATCAGATGAATCATAATAATTACCAATGGAATGTGCTAGAAATTTTTGTGCAACAAATCTAAAAACTAATTCCAAAAAACAAATAACAAATTTAATTATTTATTAATTTAATTAAATTTTTATTTCAATAGAGCAAGAAATGCCAAAAGTAAAGTAATTCATATCAAGTAAAGTGACCCAAGTTGTGAGAGAATACCCTGATTATTAAATACCCTGTTTTACAATACCCTGATTTTAATACTAATGGAAAAATTTCATTTTATAAATTGTGCAATGAATCTTTTTCAGCAGAGAAAAAATTTACAGTTAAACAACACCTGTAAAATGCAAAACATATTGAGATTTTGAAAAGGAATGATGTTTGAAGCAACTAGTACACAGAAATTTTTTTAATTCATATCCCCAAGGCCCAGAAGGCCATAACAGACGAGGAGGCTACTTAATTGTGGTTAAAACCCTCTCTCAACTCTATAACTCTAAAACACAAAACTTGACGAACAATGCCGCTGCGTGGAGAAACAAGTTGAGCGTGGTACTACCAGGGGTGTGGGAGGGGGTTGGGGTGTGGGGTGTGTGGGGGTACAAACTCAGAACCTCTCGCTTATGAAGCGAGCGCTCTACCACTACACCACTACTACATAATTAATTGAGGAGACATGCAGTTCTATTAGGTATTCAAAATTTGCTCATGACGTGTGTGGTATTTTTGTAGCTACTGATATATTACCAAATAAATTTTGTAAAAAAATATATTATCAATTTCTTAGAAAATTATACAGTGCAAAAAGTTCCGTCTGAAACTACTCTTTGCACAACTCATGTTAAAGAATTGAATAAATCTTGTATTGAAACCATTAAAAAAAGTTAGCAATTTTTATTTGTGGATGTCAATTGATGGAAAAACTGATTCTTCCGGAAGATACATTGCAAATGTTGCTATTGGAATATTGCATCAAGAGAAAGCATGGATGTAGAGTTCCAAAAGGACTCTGGCTTTAAATCTCTATTTTTTCCAGGAGCTTTTAAAGCGTTGAGTGATCTGCAATAAGAAAAAAATTCATGAGATTTTATGACTTGGAACCTATTATTTTTTAGCCCGGAATTCTAAAGTCCTGAAGCCCTTGCTGCCATTATACTATTGGCTGAAAATTTGTTTGTTCTTTTGATCTTTTTGCTTTTAGATCTGTGAAGGTTTTTAGTAAAAATTTTGATAAAGAAACTATTTTGCTGTTTATTTCTATACAGCTCAAATGTAACTGCATTTTGCGTCATTTTGCTGTTTTAACCTTGTTGAAAGCCTAGAAATGAACCAAAAAGCTGTTTGTTTTATTGATTGAACTAATTGAGATTATCTTTTATTTTAAAAAATGAAATAGTTTCATTTCTTATTTGTTTACGTTGTGTTCTCTGTTTACTTTAGATCAATAATTTTATACCAAAAATGGGATTTTCACATAAAAAATGTGGTCAGATTGTTATATTAGTTAACTCAGGTTTAACACAATCAGCTGTGGCACAACATCTTATTGTTTTCCAGCAAGTTGTGTTATTGACAATGAAACGTTGGCGAGAGACAGGTGATGTGAAATGAAAATGTCAAACCAGACGCTCTAGGGTTACAACTCCTGCTACAGTCGAGTGATAAAACAACACGTGTTAAAGAATCCAATATCATCCTTTGCCGTAGAAACTCAACTGCAGCACAGAGTTAGTGCAAGAACCATTCGACGACATTTCAGTGACACTTTTAATCTAAAAGCGTACCAAACTGCACGAAAATCGCTGTTATCAAAGAAGAACGTTCGTGATAGATTACTTTTTTGCAGGAAATTCAAACATTACACTAGTGAAATGTGGAATAAAGTAATGTTAAGTGACGAAAGTAACACAAAATTATTTTCTGCAGCACCAAGATATGTTTGCCGTCCTGCTAATAAAAGATTTGATTTAAAGTTTTGCATACAAACTGTTAAACATTCACGAAACTTGATGGTATGGGGCAGCTTCTCAGCGCCTGGCCGAGGCTCCCTCTACTTTCTTCCACAAAATACCACATGAGTGCACGGAAATATATTACCATACTGGATGAAAAGCTTTTGACAGTTATGCAGATTCACAACTGCAAACTGCTTATGCATGACGGTGCTCCCTGTCATCAAGCAGCTTTATTGAAAAACTCGCTTCGGGATCATGGGGTTCTAGTTCTAGGTCCTTGGCCGGGGCAGAGCCCAGACCTTAACCCAATCGAAAACTTGTGGCATATAATGAAACTAAAGATTGACAAAGAGAAACCATCAAATTTAGATGATCTTTGTGCCATCATTACATGTGTGTGGTGCACAGACATAACTGTTGATGTTTGTAAAAATCTTGTAAATTCTATCCTTGCCAGAATTGCTGAAGTAATTAAGAATAAGGGACAGTGCAGCAGATATTAGTGAGATGTAAAACTGAACTATATTACTGTTATGTAATTTTAAATAATTTCTTGATAAACTGTGAGATGTGTTAGAGACACTGTGTCCATTTAAACTTTAAATTTGTTGAAAAAACACGAATACAACAGACTTTTGGCCACAACTGTATATATATATATACATTTTTTTTTTTTAAACATTTTTGCTTGCAACAAGACTGCAAGCAACCTGATTAGAGTTGGAAGTTACTGGAAGAGAAAACATGAAGATTGTAGAGCAAGATAACAATTGACAGACAACTTGAAAGATTGCAAATTATATGATTCAGGAAAGCAAGATGAAGGAAGCGAATTCCAAAGAGCTGATGTTTGAGGAAAAAAACTAGATGAATAAGAGTTTTTGGAGCACTTAGGAACAGTAACAGAAAAAGGATGAGACTTAATTGAATGACGAGTAACATAAGAATGAATTTTAGTAGATGGCACAAGAGATGCTAGCCCTTTAGAGCAGTGCCCATTATAGTATTTGTAGAAAAGAGAAAGAGAAACAACATTATGACAATGTGATAATGGTTGGAGGTTGGCTGCAAGAGCAGGTCCAACTATGTTTACAATGCATTTTTGCACCTTGTTTAAAAGAAAAAGATATTAGAAGATCCGCCCCAGATATGGCAACAGTATTCCATACAAGGCCAGAATTGAGATTTATAGAGATAGAGAATAGAATCTGGAGTAAGAAAGTGTCAAGCTTGATAAAAAGATGCAACCTTAGCAGATGCTAATTTTGCGATGGATTTGATATATGATTTCCAAGAAAGATCTGAAGTAAGAGTTAATCCTAGAAGAAGAAGGGTAGATGACTCATCGAGTACATTACCGTTCATAAATATAGGAAGATCTAACTTATTGCGATAAAAATAGGCTAAAAATATTGCGTTTTATCCTAATTAAAGTTCACCAGCCACTGTGAGCCCCATGCTGTAGCAGAAGTGAGATCTTTTTCAAGCTCAAATGCCCCCTCTAAGCAATAAGAGAGTGTCAGTTTCTTATCACGACAAGAATAAATGTTAGTATCATCAGCTAACAATGCTATCTTAGATGTCAGAATATCTGAAAGATTGTTAATGTAAATTAAAAAGAGTATAGGGCCAAGGATAGAACTTGAAGAACCCCTGAAGTTACAGAATAAGAAGAAGAGTGCTGTCCATCGAGGACAACTTTTATACAACAATTGGAAAGGAAGGATTCAATAATCTTAAAGATGTTGCCAGATACACCATAAGAAGAAAGCTTATGGAGAAGACCAGCATGCCAAACTTTATCAAAAGTTTTTGAAATGTCAAGAGCGATGGCCTTAACCTCTCCACCTTTATCTAATGCACAATAAAACCTATTAGTTATTACTGTTAGCAAATCAGCTGTAGAACGAGAAGATCGAAATCCATATTGATGGTCAGAAAGTAAGTTATTAGATTCATGATGAGAAATTAAGTGTTTGTTAACTAAAGATTTAAAAACTTTGCTTATGATAGGAAAAAGACTAATGGGACGGTAGTTAGATGAATCGGATCACTCTTCAGAATTTTTGAAAATAGGGATAACAGATGCCATTTTCCAGCAGGCTTGAAAACAAGACTCTGATAAGCACTTGTTGAATAGTTTTGAGAGTATAGACGACAGCTTCGGAGAACACTTCTGCAAGACTATAACAGTTATGTTGTCCGAAGAGTCTAAGCAGGTAATCACTTTAGATACAGAAGCTGGAGTGATACTAATGTCAAGCAATGGATCAACCTGTTTGACAGCTATATCAGCTAGAACACAACTAGTGGAATCAAGAGAAAATATTGATGAAAAATTTTTAGCAAATAATTAAGTTTTGTCCTTAGGTGAGGTGACAAAGTCTGAATCATACAAGAGAGGTGGAATTACAGATTTGCCCTTATTTTTGACACTATTAAAAATTCCCCAGAAGTCATGAGAGCCTAATTTAGTGATGAAATATGAGATTTCATGACCTGAAAATGGCGGGTAATAAACAGACGTCTGTTTTTTGGAGATTTGTTTTGCTGATAGATATGGAAGTAATGGTTTCGATTGGCAATTGCAGCAGCACAATGTGAGGAAAACCATGTGTATATATATGTGTGTGTATATATATATAAATATATATATATATATATATATATATATATATATATATATATATATATAATATATTTGTGTGTGGGTGTGTGTGTATATACAGTGAGCAAAAAAATTAATCAAGTAAAAGTATAATTTTTTTTGAAAAACTAATTTCACCAAAAGATAGCGCTTAAAAAATACATTAAAAATCATATGTTTGAAAATAAAAAATTTGAATTTATTATATTTAAAAAAATAAAGAACTAACTTTATTGAAAATTCCTGACAAAAAAATTAATCATGCAACAAGAAAATTCGAATGGTAAGTATCAAAAATTATATTATATTTAACTATATTATTTATTTATATTAATTTAAACTTTATATTTATATTAATAAACTTTCCAGCAATGACCAGCATTGAAAATCTAAAATCTAAAAGAAGCTACACATCTCATTCGATCGAACTTCGTGCACGAGTAATTGCATTATGGCAAGATGGCCAAAGCCAAAGATCAATAGCTAAAATGCTATGTATATCGCCTGCAACCGTTCAATCTATCGAGGAAAAGTTTTAAAAAGTTGGAAACCTCGAAAATCAACCTGGAAGAGGATGCAAACGAAAGACTACTCACGTCAAGATCAATCTTTGATCAAAAGATTCGAAACTAATCCAAGATCTTCAACAACAGCAGCAGCAAAAGAGTTGGAGGAGAGTTTTGGATAGTCTCTCACACCGCAAACAATTAGAAATCGCTTGCATGAAGCGAATTTACATGGACGAACACCACGCAATAAGTCGTATATAAGCCCAATCAATAGAAAGAAGCGGCTCGAATGGGCAAAAAAGTATGTGGATAAGCCACAAGAGTTCTGGGACTCAGTCATTTGGTCTGACGAGTCGAAATTCAATTTATTTGGCTCTGATGGAGCTGTAAAGATATGGAGGAAGCCAGGAGAAGAGCTTCAATTGAAGTGTTTGAATGCCACAGTTAAACAAGGTGGCGGTAATATTATGGTCTGGGGATGTATGGCAGCGAGCAGAGTCGGGAAATTAGCGTTTATTGATCAGAGAATGGATCAATATTTATATAAATCAATTCTGAAAGATAATTTATGTTTATCTGCAGAAATTGTCAGGTTGAAAGATAATTTTATCTTTCAATACGACAATGATCCTAAGCATACAGCTTGTTCAGTTGTCGAATATTTAAAAGTTTCAGGGTTCAAAATGCTCGAATGGGTTGCTCAATCACCAGACTTAAACCCAATCGAGTATCTTTGGGCTTACGTTGAGAAAAAATTAAAAGACCGATGAATTTCGAAGAAAGCCAATCTGAAAAACTTAATTTTGAGTTTTTAGCCAGAAATCGGGTCAGATATTACCAGAAACTTGGTAAATTCAATGCGTAGACGTTGTTTAGCCGTCATTCACTTAAATGGTGGACCTACGCGTTATTAATTTTATAATAATTTTCTTTATTTTTAATTTAATTTAATTTTTTAAATTATGCATGTTTAATTTTTTTGCCTTGGTTTTTTGATTTTTTATTTCTTTTGTAATTTTTCGTAACTTATATTATTATTTTGTAATTTTTTTGTTCCTTTTTCGATAAATTCATATATAAATTTATCGAAATTCAATTTATTTGGCTATGTATATATATATATATATATATATATATATATATATATATATATATATATATATATATAGATCTATAGTTTGTTGGCTTTGGGAAGAGCGGAAGGAAAAAAGTGATTCTTACGCCAACACATACGTCACTTTTAATTACTTTTGACTTTCGTCCAACATTTTCGTGTTGGACGAAAGTCAAAACCATTAATTTAATTACAAATTAATTGTTATATAAAAAAACCACAAAAACGCAAATTTAATTGACCAGAATGTTTTTAAAAACATTCTGAATGTTTTTAAAACATTCTGAATGTTTTTAACAATGTAAACAATGTTTTTATTTTTATTTTTTTTAATAAAATGTTTTTATTTTTATTTTTTTCAATAAAATGTTTTTATTTTTATTTTTTTTACTGTAAATCATGTGCGGAGTGTTGCTACATCGACTATCTTATAGCCTGACTCGCAAGGGAGTGCTGCTACATCGACTGACAAATAGCCTGACTCGCAAGGGAGTGCTGCTACATCGACTGACAAATAGCCTGACTCGCAAGGGAGTGCTGCTACATCGACTGACAAATAGCCTGACCTGCAAGGGAGTGCTGCTACATCGACTGAGGGTTTGGTTGGGGCAGGCAGTCTATCATTATTAAAAAAAAAAAATTCCGGTCTTGCATTTTAATTTTTACTTTTTGTCAACAAAATATGGAAAAAACTTTCGGACAACATCTAAGGGTTCTATATATATATATATATATATATATCAGGGGCTATTTCATGAGCAATATATATATATATATATATATATATATATATATATATATATATATATATATATATATATATATATATATATATATATATATATATATATATATATATATGTATATATATATATATATATATATATATATATATATATATATATGTATATATATATATATATATATATATATATATATATATATATATATATATATATATATATATATATATATATATATATATATATATATATATATATATATATATCAGGGGCTATTTCATGAGCAATATATATATATATATATATATATATATATATATATATATATATATATATATATATAATATATATTATAATATCTATAATTATATACATTACTTATATCCCTATATATTCTCTCTAAATCAGTTGATGTATCTTTATATATTACTAGAAGTTGCAGTATAAAATATGTTTTTATTTACTCTGCGTTGGCTCCTTGAACTTTTAAAACAGCCTCAACATTTGGTAGCACAAAAGCAACAAGAGACTCACAATATTCAGACACTTCACAATATTTCACCGTGCTTTCACTATAGCTTTTCTTAGATCTGCTAGTAAAATTGGGTTCTGTTAATGAACTTCTGTTTTTAAATATTATTTTTAGTTTTGGATTTAAATTAGCTTGTTATTATAGTTTTGTTACTTATTATTATTTTTATTATTACTATAAATAAACTGTTGTTTATCGTTTTAAAATATTGAAGGTAAATTCAATAACTAATGAATTAATAATAATCAATAAAAAAACTAATGCCAGCAAAATTTAAACATGGTAATGTTTTCTTTAATAAATTATGTTGAGATTTCTTCAAAAACCTTTAAATAAAATTTTAAAAGCATCTACATTATAAAAATTTTGAAAACATCAAACTTTATAACAACTTTAAAAACATCTATCATTTTAATTTTTTATTGTTACTTGCAAAACTCTGTACTATCTGACTATGAAACTTATTTTTTTATATACTAGATTCACATCTACACTACAGTCAAGGAGGCTACTTGTTTTTCCCTACTTTAATTTTATTTGAAAAACCACAAAAAATACAAAACACCCTGCACTTTATTGCAAAAATTTCAGGTTTTTTATAGTAATCACTCTAATCGAGAAAATATCACAACTATACCAAAAAGTAGCAAAATAGTACCAAAAAGCAGCAACTTTAGCAAAAAACCCACAACATTCTAAAAAAGTTCAATGGCTGTGTAACTCTTGATGACAAAACCTAATGTCAGACTTTAAAATCAAACTAAACAAACACCAGATCACAAATCTTATCAAAATTTAAAATAATTATGGGACTAGCTCATAAGAGTTAGGGAATTTCATGGCAGTTACACAGTTGTAACTGCCTTGTAGAGGATCCGGAATAATCTGGGCAAGTTTTTAGAACTAAAAGTCAGAAAGTATATACTAATATTATATCAAATTATTAAAAGTCAAAAGACTTATATTATATTAGTTAAAGTAACCACTTTATTTTAAATGAAACTCACTTCAGAACATCTTCCTTGTCTTAAATATAAATAATCGTCAGGCTTGTTTACTAATTTTGCTTCCTTTAAAACAGCTTCTGGTGATCCACTTAAAAACTAAAATGATAAAATGATTATAAAGTAAAATAAAAATAAAATTACAAATGTTTATTATAAACTAAATTTTAAAAAACAATCAAAATACATTTAGAGTATAAAAAAAAAAGGAAGTTAATTTTTATTAGGCTTCCCTTTTCATAAAGCAAAAATCTTAAACTTTAAAAAAGTTTGAAAAATGACACGGAAAAAAATTGGCAACTAGCTCTAGGAAAATTAAAGACCTAAATATGCATATTTTAAAATTTACAACTTATTCAAGTTAGTAATTTAGACATGTATCAACAGCATTATGCCATTAAAAATCTAAAACAGCTTCATGATTATCATATTCATCCTGTTATGGAAACATGTACAACCTATGCCCTGCTGCTTTGTAGGATTAATTATTTGAGGCAATAAATACCATAAACCACTTTGGCAGATAATAACTAGCTACTACATTGAAGAAGGCCTCCTATTCACAGAACTAAGGGGTAAGCAAAAAAGTTCAGTTGACCAGCCTCACATTCCATCTTTAACTATAAGGTTGGCAAAAATGTAAACCTGTGTTACCTTGTTTCCTACCTAAGATAAAGAACATTGGATCTTCTTAATTTTTTGTTTTTGCTTGTGTTGCCTTGTGAACAGCTATGCAACTCTCCTGTTATCTTCTAATGAGGGTACAGCTGTAAAATTTACCTGAGGCCAGATGATAGTAAGTTTTCCTGAACTCTGTGGTAGCTCTCAAAGAGGCCAACTCAATTAACAGCTGTTAAATATCAGTGTTGATTAGTGTTGATTTTTGTGGGCTTCTGTTGCTCAAGTCTTAAACTCTTCTAAAACTTGTGATCCAGATAAAATTCTGTTTATAGCCTTAATGTTTCAATTCTCTAAATCTAAAGCCATCTTGTTAACTATTATAACAAAAAGATTCTATTGTGCATTAGATAGAAGCAGCAAAGCAAGAACTATTGCTCTTGACATATCAAATTTTTTAATGTTAATTCAGCTCCCCAAAGCAATGAAGGCCACCACAGTCGAGGAGGCTACTTTAATTGTAGTTAAAACCTTTTCTCAACTCTATAAGTCTGAAACATGAACCTTGACAAACAAGGACATTGCACAGAGAAACAAGTTGAGTCCTGTACTACCAGGGACGTAGTAAGGATCAAACGTGGAACTTCTCACTTATAAGACAAGCGCTCTATCAATGCACCACTACCAGATTATTTGTGAATACCCTACACCACTACCAGATTATTTGTGAATGCCTTCTTAAAAAAAAGCTTTAAACAGTTGCTATTTTTATTAATTATACCAAAAGTTAATAAAAGGCAATAAAAATAAATTATTAAAAATAAAAGTATAAATTAATACCTGATAAAAAGAATGAAAGTTTCTTTCGCCAACTTGTTGATGGACAACACGTGCCTAAATTTTATAACTTTATTTTAAGTTTGTAACTTTAATTTCTAAATATTACTGTTATAATTGAGCTTATGAGAGTAAAAGTGGACCAAGTCCAATTTTTTTCAAATGACCCTTATGTATGTAAAACTGCTAAAAATTTGCTATATTTTTAGAGCAAAAATGGACCTAGTCCATAACACATTTATTTCTTATTCAACAGAGGGCAGCACATTTTTACTCTAACAATAAATCACCAGGTATAGAGAGTAATAGTGGACCAAGTCCATTGATAGTGCTTTAATGTAAGAAATCAAGATTCAAGACCACATAAACTACAAATTTTCTTAGAATTATTATTATATTAGAACAAGAATAACATTTGTACAGGTAAGATGCTTTAAATGAATATCTGATTATGGTTTTATATTAATATAGTGAAATATACAGCAATTTCACACTTTATAAAGTGACAAAACTGAAATAGTTTGGTGAGCGATAATATAAGATTTATTCAATTGCTCTCAGCGGGAATATAAATATTGATTTGTTAGACAGTAGATATAATGGTCTGTCACTACCAAAGTTACAGCCTCTTTAGAAAGGTCTATTTTGTGTCTTTAATAACATCTAGCTAGGGGAGCACTTGCATGCATGTTGTGTACATGTACATTATTCTTTCTAATAATATTCTGAATGTATGTAATATTTAAAAAATATTTATTGTAGAATAGTGTAAACATGCATTCATGAGCCGCACACATGGTGTCACTGGCATTGATAAAGTGCAAGAAGGTTCAGAGATCTCTAGCTACAGATACAACAATTGCAGATCCTAACTTAGCAGCAGATATACAGACAGAACGTTCTACATTAGCAGCTGAATCTCCGATTGTAGCCGATAATTCACGTTCCATCAGCCACTAAAAGATACGTGCAAGAAATGTGACATTTTTAAAACAGACATTGAAATAGAAAAAACTGAACACAAAAAATCTCAACTAAAAGCAGCGCATGAGATTCATTTGCGCAAAGCAGAGAAGGCGCGTCAATCCTTAAAACTAGAAAAGAAAAATGAAGACAATAAACATGCATCTTTTTGTTTTGACCTGCAAAAGGTCATGTCATTGCCTTGCCTTACAACCAATGAAGTTTATTATTGCCAGCAATTATCAGTGTATAATCTAGGCATTCATGACCTTAAAAATGACAATGCAGTGATGAATGTATGGCATGAGGGAACAGCCTCACGAGGTGCAGGTGAGATCGGTTCATGCTTATTGGCATATTGTCAAAATCTGGCAAATAGGGATATTACGTCTATTACAGCATTCAGCGACTCGTGCGGCGGCCAAAATCGAAATATAAAAATTGCACTGTTATGGATGCATTTGACGTAGACGATGAGTATTGAACTGGTGAATCATAAGTTTATGGTCTCTGGGCATTCTTATTTGCCTAACGATGCAGATTTTGGAATAATTGAGAGAGCAAAACCAAAATCCACAGAGATCTTCATGCCAGAACAGTGGTACAAATTGATCGAGAACTGCTCTATGAAGAAGCGCTTCAGTGTTGCAAGATTAAGCACTGATAATTTCAAGAATGTGGAGCCCTTATTGAAATTAATTACAAATCGGAAAGTGGATGAGAGTGATCAGAAGGTCAACTGGCTGGATATGCAATGGCTGCAACTTAGAAAGAACGAGCCATACAAACTGTTCTTTAAACACTCTTTAGATGATGACGCATCATTCAGTTTCATTTCACTAGCGAAACGCGGACGTTAGTGATGTACCGATTAATCGGCATCGGCATCGGCTTAATCGGCCACTTTTTGTACAATCGGAATCGGTATCGGCATCGGCCTTTTTTTATTAATTTACCGATATGCATTACCGATGGCATTTTAATACTTTTATCCTGCATTTTGATAATTATTAAATAATAAATAATCTAAACTTTATGCATCGCTTAGAATTTTTAGAAAAATTGTTTATTTTGACTTTGTTTACAGGCAAGTTTATTTATTTGGGTCCAAGTATTTGTTTACCAGTATGGATTACATGAAAAAATTTACCCAATTTAAAGCTCTATGGCTTTATATCTTCAAAACTTTAATAGTTAGTTAATTCATCGGTATCGGCATCGGTATCGGCCTTTTCCGATCCATCGGCATCGGTATCGGCATCGGCCAAAAAAGTGTTATCGGTACATCACTAGCGGACGTCAAACGAATCTTAGTGAAGTGAGTTTGGCTCCACTGTACTGTGGAGCAACAAAACTGAGCAAAGAAAAATACTCAGATCTAATGAAACTGTTAAAGTATATTCCTCCCATCTATCATGACTTCTATCAAAAGTTGGAACACAGCGGTCACAACAAGGATGTACTAGAAGATGAACTGTTGATGACAGCGGCGATGATGATCAGTAAATTCGTGTGGTTTTTATTGTACTGTTTGTAATAATGAGGACTATTTTTGCCGATAATTAGTAAATAGTAATTGTGTTTTTTTACAACATAGTATGAATTTGTACTACTTGTCTTAATTTGAATTGCTATTGTAAACGAATAATATGAAATTTGTTCATGATTTTACACTAAAATGATTTAGCGATTTGTTGATTATGTTTAGAGAAAAAATGGACCAAGTCCATAACTATTATTATATTATTAATAATTATTCAAAAATTTATTTGTGCATTTCACATATCTTGTTGTCTAAGAAAAAAGATTTAAAATGATACTAGACATCAATAATATTACATATGGCTGATTTATAATATATGCTAACACTAAGAACGCTTATTTCTAACAATATAGAAATATGGACTTGGTCCACTTTTACTATTATGGGCTCAATTGTAAGCTGGGCTATAAGGTACTTATGACCTGAGGCAGCAAACAATAAAGTGACCAAAACAAAAAAATTACTAAAACACAATATACCACAAAATGTCAAAAACAAATAGATATTGGATTTATTTAATAGATTTTTTGTAAGATATTTTTTAATGATTTTTTTACTTTAATTATAATTAGTTTATTTCTATAGCATTTTACTCTAACTAGTTTATTTTTGGATTTTTTTAAATTATAATTAGCTTTTTTATGCATTTTTTTGGAATTCTCAATCTTTGCAAACTCTAATGGTTTCAAACTTACCAATCAAATGATTGTAATCAAAACTACTAACATCATTTTCAAGTAAAAATTATGTTAATATAATTAAAAATAACAGCAAATAAGTCATTGTTTGTTTGCATGAAAATTTTGATAAACTTTATGAGAAAGTTTTGATAAATTTAATCCTGAAAATAACACATCTTCCAAGCCTTAAACCTTTTCAAATCCTTTTTTCTGTCAACAGAAAAAAAATGTACGCATTGTTTGTCAATTATAGTTCGAGGTTCCAATCATTCCTACACGATCGCAACAAGACGCCAAAACTTGCATGATTCGGTCAAGAAAGATCAAGAAGATTGGAGAAGAGCAAATTGCATCTGCAGTGATAAAAGCAAAGGATTTTCCTCCTAGAGAAAAAATCTAACAAAAGGAGGAAGATTATTTCCAGTAATACCAGGTAATACATTTTTTGTATTTTAAAATATTTTATGTTCAACAATATTTAGTAGTGAAAATTGTTTTTTACATTTATACTCATTATTACTTTTATTTTATTACACATTATTAATTTAAAGTTATTTCAAGATTATGTTTTTTTTTATCCCATAATCTGCACTAAAATCAAAAAGCCATATACTTACAGCACAAATGTTGTTAATCCTGTAGTTAAACACTGAACTATCTAACACAGGAATTAGAAAACTTGCTATAATTCACATCAAAGCAACAGGATTATTATGTTTTTTTTAATCCACTAAAATCAAATGGCCATATACTTACATATTACTTGCATTCATGAATATTATTCAATTGAATAATGTGGCATTTTACATTTCATGTGATGTAAAAATAGTAAACATTATTTGCGAAATTCAATCTCATTCAAGCAAGCACCCTTGCTGCTGGTGCGATGTCAATTCCAACAATCTATCAGAATGTGGATCTCTAAGATGTTTTGGCACATTGAAGGAAAGATATGTTGAGTTTGTTGCTAATGGCTCAAATTTAAACTATGCAACAAATTTTGCAAACTCAGTGCTCATTTTAGATGTTATTCCGCCAATGGAAATCCATCTTCTTTTTGAAGTTATTAATCATCTTTTCAAAAATATTTCAGACTTATGGCCTGGAGCCAAAGAATGGCCAGCTGAGTTGCACATTTAGTTCCAGCCATACCATGGCAAACACTTCAAAGGCAATAATTGCTATAAGCTTTTAAAAAACATTGATGTTCTCCAAAGAATGGCTGAAAAAGTGTGTGCTTATGAAGTCTTTGATTTTATTGAAACTTTAAGACATTTCAAAGAAGTTGTTTCTTCATGTTTTGGAACAGCGCTAAAGGAAAGCTTTAGGACTGAAATCCAAAACATTATTTTTACCAATATCAGTCACACCAAAGATGCTGTCTTCTATTACATTGAAGAACTTGTGTTAAAGCATCAATCATCACTTTAGGTGAAACAAGTGAACAAGCAACTGAAAGATTGCACTCAAAATTCGATGCTCATTGGAAAAGATATAAGCACTGCTCTGATCATTCAGAATATGGAAAACAACTTTTTAATTGTGTTGTTGGCTTTGACAGCAATCATTTGTAACATAGAAAATCAAAGTTGTATGAAAGTATATGCTAGAATTGAAAACTAAAATTGTTAACTTAAAATCTGTATAAAATACTACTTATTTCTTATCTCTAGTATTCCACAACTTGCTATGCTATGCTATGATATCTGCATATTTTTGGCTACATAGGCACTTAAGATAATATATTACAAAAAAATTTTCATTTTCAATTAAAATACAAATATTTGAAGGGAAGTAAAAAAATTATTATAGGTAGACATCTGTAGAGAACTTATCTAGACTTTTTGAGTACTTTAGATGTTATGTTTTGAAATGTTTTAATTTCAAACAAGTTAAACTTGGGTTTTAAACATTAAGGTAAAATCTTTTTTTTTCTAATGTTTAAGAAAATGATTGGCAGCAAAATTTAAAGCCATTTTTCCAAAATTACCACCAATGTATTTGTCTTCTTTAGCCCTATCTAAAAAATCAAAATTCATTTTTCAAAAATTAAGTTTTTATTAATTTTATTTTTTTTTTTTTTCTGCATTTTGGAGTAATGACCATGTAATGAATCAAATGTAGATTTTGAATGGTCACCATTTCTAAACAGTAAGAGTTTTGTTGATAAAATTTGAAATATATAAAAGAGCTTTGGTTTACTATAAAATAACATATTTTTCTTTACAAAAATAATATTTTCAATGCTCTGTGCAGAAACTTTATGCCCTAATACTTTTTATGCAATTTTCTCACTGTATTTTACAAAGAGGTTTCTCTAAAATATATTTTTAACATATATAGAAAAGAAATTTCGTTGCTTTACTAAAGCAGAAAATAAAACATATATTTATTGAATTATATCAAAGAATGTGATTGTGCCAAAATACATTTTTCCAATATCTTGTAGCAGCAAGTTATACCTGTGACAAGTACAAAGGTTAAATAATATTCTATAATTTAGTTGTAAAAAGTGAGTTTGTATGCCAGGCTTTGTCTCATCATATTTAAACCATTATATTAGTCTTGACCACCAATATTTAAAACATTATATTAGTCTTGACCACCAATTTTTACACCATTATATTAGTCTTGACCACCAATATTTAAAACATTATATTAGTCTTGACCACCAATATTTAAACCATTATATTATTCTTGACCACCAATATTTAAACCAGCATATTAGTCTTGACCACCAATACTTAAAGTCTAGTGTTAACAATTTTTCTACTCGTATGTTTTTCTTCTTTGCTTATATACTAAAGATACTCAGAGAAATCTCTTTTTTTGTTGTGCAAGTGGTTGCTAAATTATATTTTTAATTTATAGTAATTTATAGTAACTCTTAATTTAAATAGTTTCTAAAAAAAAAATTTCAAAGAAAATTATATACTGAATGTCATTATCTTTCATACTAAAACATTTATAAAAAATAATTTTTGATTTGATTTACTACAAATATTTAATGTAATTATAATAAAATTACCTATGTATTAGATGTTTGTTTCTTATGTATTAGATGTTTGTTTGATGAGTTTACATGCGGTATGAGGGAATCTACTTTATTAACTATCAACTCCTGTAAGATATTTTAATAGTGTTAATTATAAAGTCTTTTGCTTGTCTTGACAACTAATTGAACAATGGAAGAAAGTTGATATGCACCTTTTGCTCAACTTAAATTAACTGTAGTCCAAATTGATTTTAAATTGTCACTTGCTGAGTTACTATTACAAAGTAGGGCTCGAATTTAGCATATCGCGATTGCTTTTCACACCTTGGGGATTAGTTTTTAATAGTTCGTTTATCATACTTATATTATTTTTAATAGTAATAGCAATAAATTATAAAAAAATGTGGTATCTAATGTTTTATTGCTTTGACCTTACTTGTTTGGTCTATGGATATGCATGCTGATGCACTTTTTCTTTAATTTAACATTTTAATTAAACATTTCTATTTATTTAATTCATTTATTTTAAACACTTTTATTTTATTAATGTTATAGAAACTTAACTTTATAAGACAGCAACACAAACAGCGCCATGAAATTGTTTTATATTAACACAAGCTCTATGTATTGTCAAAACTTTTTTTTAACTTTTTTTTTTTTAAATTTTACATACGTTTGTTTTATTGTTGTTTTATAACTTTTAACAATTCTCTTTGAAAATAACTGTTTTAAATGTTTTAAAATCTCAACATGAACATATCAAATAGTTTTCTACAACTAATTAAAGTGGTTTAAATAATGTAATATTTGCGTTTTTACTTTTACTTTTTAAAGGATCATGATAAGTGAAAACAATTACTAAAAGTAACATCGTAGTAGTATTAAATACTTTTTTAAGGATCATGATAAGTGAAAACAATTACAAAAAGTAAAATCGTAGTAGTATTAAATACTTTGCTTGCTCATTATATCATAACTTGCTCATTACACTATAACTGCAACTTAAAATTTAAACTATAACTTATGCTGTAATTTATAACAGTAAACTACACTATTTTAAACTTCGCCAAACAAGAAAATTATAAGATAGTATTAAAATTAGGAGATATTATGTTAAAAAAATAATTTCTCACAGTCTCACATTGGTAATAATTTGCAGTGTTAATTATAAAAAACGAGAGCAATTAGTAATAAGCAATTAAAAAGAAGTTAAAATGTAATTTCATTTTTGAAAAAATTTAGTCACAAATTTACAGCATTTATGAAACCATTTAACAAAATTTTAAGAAAGAAATCATTTTATTGTAGTGATGGATTTTACTTTAGTGGGTAAGTACTACTCGGTGTAATTAAGGTGATTTACAAATTATTCGAATTCTTTTATTTGGAATTAGTATAGTTTTCTCAGCGTAGTATGTCCAAACAAGAGCTTTAAATGGTATAACTTTTTTTGATACAGGCTTTTTTAATATTTAGAAAAGTTTCTTTAAATATTAAAAAAGCCTGTATCAAAAAAAGTTATACCATTTAAAGCTCTTGTTTGGACATACTACGCTGAGATATATAAACCTTTTTACTACCAGTAATAGTGAATCTAAAGAACACCATTTTGGAGTCTTTAGATCAATTCCGCTCATCGACGTTAACATGAATTTAGTTAAAATCTTTTGAAAAAGTTCCTTAATATACTATTGATCCTAGTTCTAATCGTTTCTGACGTATATTAACTATATATAGTTGTCAAAATACAATATTTCTATCAATTTTTAGAAAAAATATTAGAATTCCGATTCTCGTTTATTGGATTTTATTTTACAAAGATTTTGTGTTGATGTAACTAATGTAACTAAAGATTCAGAGAGGTCTTTACAGTTAAAAATTTCATGTTTGGCATCGAAATTCGCAACAAAACGGTCTGCCGCACATATGATGGTGGACCGTTTTCTAAACAAAAATAAATTTTGATTAGAGGGAGCAGATGTAGAATTTGAAATAAGTATATATCAGCGATGTCTCTTTTCATCCACTGGAGGATTTCAAGGACGGCCAAAGAATAACTTTGACGACTCTTCCTTTAAAACCAAAAAACAGAAGGTTAAAGACTTAATAAAATCTCAAAGTGCAACTGAGTTGACCACCCCTGCTGAAGTAGCATGTTGTATGTCGGGGCACAAAAACCAAGCTACTTTAATCAGAAAAAGTTTAGAATCGTCAGAAAAAATAAAATTGAAAGGCTTTATTTGTGGTGGCAGGCAGTTGAATTGTGAAAAGGCATTAGCTTATTACATTGACTCTAAATGTACAAGTCATTCTTTTAAACAGATGTGAAAGTGGTCTTCAAAGACAGAGCATATAATATTTCCATCTTACTATAATCTATGCAAGTCAAAAAAAGTTATGTTATCCAATAGATGAACATACTTCTATTACAGAAACACGTGCCAAAATTAACCTACAAGCCATACTTGATAAAACTATTGAACGCCTGATTAAAACCCAGTGTAAAGTTCTTAAAAATTATACTTTTACTATGCTATTCACATTAATTAGTAAACGGGGATGTGATGGGAGCTCTGGTCACAGCACTTATAAACAGAGATTTACAAACTCTGATGCTACTGATGAGTTTCTGTTTGTATTTTCATTTGTTCTATTGAGAATGAGTGACAGCCAAAATATTATTTGGCAAAATTGGCGACCTTCATTCACACTTTTTTGCTGACCAATTAAGTTTATTTTTTCAAAAGAAACAAATGTATTTACTACAACAGAAACTAACCAAGTTCTCAACTTATTCCAACATCTATAAGATTCGGCAAATTGCTGTTAAACATGACCTAATACTCTTAATGATAGAAAAGTTTGCAATGCCTTGACTGACACAAGTTCCCAACAAAAATGTTATATATGTGGTGCAACTCCAAAAATGATGAATGGTGAACTAAAAGACTTAGTTGTTTAAAAAGAACATTATGGTTTTGGTCTGTCTACTTCACATGTATGGATTCGTTTTTTTAAGTGCATGTTACACATTAGCTATCATTTAGATATAAAAAAGTGGCAAGCTAGAAGCGATGAAGATAAATCTAATGTCCAAAAATGTTCAGAAGATATCAAACAAAAATTTAAAAACTATATGGGTCTAATTGTAGACAAACCAAAACCTGGCTTTGGGAATACAAATGATGGGAACATAGCTCGCAGATTTTTTGTGAAGCCAGAGTAATGCGGTGAGCTTACGGGTTTAAATGCCAATCTCATTAAAAATTTCAGTATTTTGTTAAAAACGCTTTCCATAGGTCATGATATTAATTAATATGAATTTGAAAAAATTTGAAAAACTTTGTACTGAAACCAAAACTCTTTATCTTAATCTATACCTAAGGTACTATATGCCTGTTACAGTGCACAAAATTTGTCCCACCTGTAATACCACCACAGCTGGTTGGAAATACAATTCTGTGTGGTGATGAAGATTATTTAGGGTCTGATTCTTCGGATAGTGGAAATAACAATGATTTATCCAATGATAGTTGTTAAGAAAATATTTTTTATTTTCCATTATCAGCTGAATTATTGTATATATATAGATTTTTTTTTTTTAGCAAAATTTTATAACATAATTTATGTGTTGAAATAAAGTATTTTTATTACCTATTAACTTTTTTCATTACTAAAATTTAAAAATTCTTAAAACTATAAAAAATACTTAATATAAAACTTAAAAATAATCAAAAAATGCGTAACTAATTAAAGTATTATTAATTACATTCTTTGGAATCAAATTGCCAAACAATTATTTGTTATTAATTAAAAAAATATTTTTGTCCACCTAGTTTATATAAAGCGATTCACTGTGCGACGCTAGGGACGAGAGGGAGGGAGTGTTAAAGTTTATTTTTTTTCTTGTGATTAGATTTTTTTGCGTTAATTCGAGCCCTAAAGATCTGTATTGCACATGAACTGAATAGTACTAAATAACCTGTCTAAAAGTGCTTGAACCTGCAATTATTAACTCACATAAGCCACTGCAATACATTTTTTCATTTTTTGTTTTTATAATTGGAGTAACTTTATTTGCTACATTTTTGTAAACCAATACAATAATAATACAATAATACCAATAACACATATTGTAACACAATAATACCAATAACACACATTGTAATACAATAACTTTATATTAAAGTAAAATATTTAGTATTATTATTATTATTTTTTTTTAATTATTTTTTCGTATTTATTAAGTTATTTTAAAATACTTCAGAAATTGCAAGGGAAAATTTATGTTTTATTAAACAAATAAAAATACTACACATAAAAGCCCTGATATAAATTTTTTAAAAATATTTAGTTTTAAAACCAACTTAAATTTAATCACTGTTTTTAAACAATTTAGAAAAATTTCATTGGCTATATAACTGCACTAAATTTGACTTGAAGCTTTTTTTCAACAATAAATTTAATGGATACTTTTACAAATTCAAAGCAATGTATTACTAGACATACAACCCTGACTCTAAATATTAACACTAGCAGAGATTATTAGCCATGGATATAATGTACAATACATTATATATTATATAATTATGCATATATATTTCCTATTTATTTATATACTAGCATATAACATGTGTACATATGAATGTGGAAAGTTAATGTTAAAATGAATGTTAAAGTGTTAAATTAATGTTAAAGTGAATGTTAAAATTCCAACTTTTAACATTCACTGATTCATATGTGTTTTTATATACATTCACTTAAAATTATTGAACCATTAACAAAAAATTACTACTGTGGAAAATGCAGATTTTTTTAGTTTCCCAAAAGTTTACATTATTCGACTTCCGCCCTTTTAACATTCACCAATTCATATACATTCACATTAGTACACACATATATACACTAGTGGGTTGATTTTTTTACAACTATACATGGGTATAGTGCCAAAATCTGACATTCTACATGAGATTACCAATTGCAAAAGTTTTACTGATTAAAGTTTCAAAAATGTCCCCCGTAAGTAAAAAAATATAACGTAAAAATCAACAAATTAACAGAAAACAGCAATTTAACAGAATTAACAGAAAAATAGCAATTTATTTTTACAAAACTTTCTGTTCATTAATAAACAAAGATCAATTGTTTGTGCAATTTAAAAGTTGTTGTGCAGAATAAATCTGAAGTCCATCTTGTCAATATTTTTTGCATAAATTTCTTGCATAATTTTTATGGCTCTTTCCACACAGATATTAGATCTCTGAATTCCTTGTATGCGACTGGGCTCCTGGGACCAAAATGTTTTCAAGGTTTTCATGGCTGTAGTTGAAGTTATTGCTTGCTCTAAATTGTTAAAATTATGTTCTGAGTATTGCATGTCAGAAAACCATATATCAGACCAGGCTGATGTAATGAAGTCACAAACCATGCGAAGTTGATTATTATTCGACTCATTTAAAATATATGCCAGAAGAGCATAGATTGCTTTTGAATTCCATCTGGCATTGTTCAATGATGGCAGACTTTTGAATTTTATAGTTTGATAGCTACCATTCACCTTCATGTATCGGTAACTTTGTACCAACTCAAACAAAAAGTCCATATCATCTCTCCATTTATTAGTCTTTACTTTACAAATTTTTTCACCTTGCTTAAAGTTTGATTTTAAATTTTCATAGTTTTTTTGCAGGTTTACACTAAATTTGTAATGTATTTCTGGTCATGAGCTTTTTCCTTCATCTAAAATTTCATTCATGGAATGCTTCAAAATTGTGTCTAACACATGATGCTGACAACCAATAAATTGAACTGGTTCAAGATTTTTTCTTTCGAATTCTCTTTGAAGTTGGCTTACAACTCCATTTTTACTTCCAGTATTAACACTTGTGGTATCAGATATTATAACTTTAATACTACTCCATAGCTGAAATTTATCTAGCACTTCAGCTATTCCACTGTAAATACTATTAGCTTTACCATCACCCAGTTTCAAAATGGCTAACTTGACCTCCTTTTCTGCATTTTTTAAAATCAAGACTTGATACTTAATCCCGGAAATTCTTTTACCATCAAAATGCAACACCCAATCATCATTTTTTAAATGATTAATCATATGCTTTTCCATTTTTTGAGCTTCTGACATTGTAGCTCTATAAACCCCAGATTTGGATGGTGCTTGCACATTAACACCACATTCAGATAAATTTTTGCAAACTTCTGCTGATCTCTTAATACTTAGTTTTGACTTCTTAACTAAGTTAACAGCAACAATGGTGTTCTCATATTTTCTCTTTGTTTTTTGGCCTGGCGGATTATAATCAGAATCTTGCTCATCATCTTGCTCATTGTCTCCTTTATTGTCATCACTGACCTCTACTGTACCTGTTTCAGCTATGATAGTTCTCTTCTTGCCAGCTTTAGATGGATGTACTTTAACAATTTTTGATGTGCAATAACCAGCTTGACCATCAGTTTTCACCTGTAATATATAAAATTCTTTATCTTCATTGCTAAGCCAGTTACCATTCACTTTGGTTATACCAAATAAATAATCCCACTTTTCTTCAAAACATTGTTTGGACTTTTGAACAGAATGATATTTCTTAATAAGAATTTCTACTTTTTTTGTTAAAGACCTTTTATTAATTTTGGTAAACTCAGTTTAAGCCATAAATCAGATAATTCTGCGCCAACCATTTTACATCTGGAATACACTGACTTCTCTAAATTTGATAAGTAATTATACCGACCAATAACAGAATAAGCTTTTGGCATTTTATTTATAATGCCAAGTGGCTGCAAAACTTTGTGTATGTGAGATCTTGTTGATTTTTATTTCTCAAAGTGCACTAGATTTTTTGTCCAGGCTTTGATATTTTCAGGTTTTTCAGCTATCTCGGAGCTTATTCTGGAATTTCTGAAATATAAAGTAAATTGAAATAATTTTAAGTTACATGCAAAATTATAATGAAATCTAGTAAACACAAAAAATCACCTTGATTGGAACACGTTTATCTTGACTGCTAATGACAATAATTCAATCTTGTGCTTGCAGAAATTGATAACATCGGATGCATTCAAACAATGTATACTCAAACTTATATACTTATATGTTTGTTTATTTGTATCACGCTACACCAATGATATTGTAATTATTATAATTACAATATCTTTGTGCTACACGTTAAAAATTGTTAAAAAACAATTACAATTTTTTATTTTCATATTACAATTTCATATTTATGGGTGACATTTTTGCAATCAAATGTCTTAAGGTATACATTTTTATAAATAAATATAAAAATGTCAGCTTTTAAAAATATACCCATTGATTTTTTGACACTTATTGATGATAATTTAGATTGGTATTGTCATATAATATTTTGCACACTTAAAGTTTTAAAATATCGACTTAAATCCAAACAGTTTTTTCAGAAATAGTAGAAAAAATAAAGAATATTGAACAAAATAAAGAATTTTGAACAAAATTAAAATAAGCCAATAAATACGTAAAGCCAGTCCTGCATCAATAAATACATAAAGCCAGTCCTGCATCAATAAATACATAAAACCAGTCCTGCATCAATAAATACATAAAGCCAGTCCTGCATCAATAAATACATAAATGTGCAACATTTTTGTATTTATTGATACAGTTAACTAATACAAAAGTTATAACTAACCTTTTCTAGTAGATAATTGCTAATGTGTCCTCCAATTGGATCACCTTTAAAATCAAAATCAATATCCATATACTTTCCAAACCTACTTGAGTTATCATTTCTATTAGTTTTTGCATTACCAAATGATTCTAAGATAATGGTAGACTGTATTAGCACAGTTTTTGTACTAAAAAATAAAGTTTGAAAAATGAACTATTTTATTTGTCTATTAACAGTAAAAAGGCACGCAACTATGTAATTTAACTTCCCCTTAAAAAATAATTATTGCTATATGCAGTGGACAAATATTTTTTACATTTCTAAAAACTTACACCTCCCACCAATGTCAAATCCCCTCTCACTTTTTCTGCCCCTTACCCCTTCCCCACCTCCACAAACATCTTTAATCGTTAAAGTTCAATATAAATGTTAGCTTTAACATCAAAATTTGTAATGTTCCAAAATATGGGACATTTGTTAAAACTCAGACAAGCATACTAAACATGTTTCATATATAAACATGTTTTATATATAAACATGTTTCATATATAAACATGTTTCATATATAAACATGTTTCATATATAAACATGTTTCATATATAAACATGTTTCATATATAAACATGTTTCATATATAAAAACATGTTTCATATATGAAAAAATAATGAAGCATTTTTCCAAATTTCAAGCAATTTCTTTCTTAAACATGAGATCGAAGTCATGATTATCAAAGTCATGATATGTATATGTTTGAAACAAACTTTTAAAATTAAATTAATAAAAAACAATCTAAATTATCTAAACTTTAAAAAAAAAACTTAAAACTTTAACATCAGGTATTTATAATAGCTTAAAATTTGTTTTTATTTTTTGCTTTCAGTTGCCTTAAGAAGACCTTATAAATTTGTCTCAAAGAGACGTGGAAGAGCATTTAACTAGGAAATTCTAGCCTCCTTTTTCTTAACAATAATGTGAAATATGTCTAGAACTAGCTTCGAACCCTTGCTTTCTTGTTTCTAAAGCAAGGATTCTAATTATTGTAATAATTGCTAATGAAAAAATTGCCAATTTTTTCATTAGCAATTATGCTAATGCTAAAGCACGCTATTCTCAGGTCATGAAATCTTGTATCTCATCTCAAAAATTAAGCTCTCGAGAATCTTTAATAGTATTAATATTAAGGGCAAATCTTTAATTCCACCTATGGTTCAGACTTTGTCACCTACCCAAAGACAAAGCTGAATAGTTTGCTAAAAACTTTTCATCAATATCATCTCTTGATTCCACTAGTTGCGCTCTACCTGATATAGCCGTCAAACAGATTGATCCATTGCTTGACATTCGTATGACGCCAGCTTCTGTATCTAAAGTGATATCCTGCCTAGTCTCTTCTACAGCTTGTGGCACGGACAACATACCTGTTATTGTCTTGCAAAAGTGTTCTCCGAAGCTGTCGTCTATACTCTCAAGAGTATAGACGACAGCAGAGTCTTGTTTTCCAGCCTGCTGGAAAGCGGCATCTGTTATTCCTATCTTCAAAAATTCTGGAGAGCGATCTGATTCATCTAACTACCGTCCCATTAGTTTTCTTCCTATCATAAGCAAGATTTTTGAATCTTTAGTTAACAAACACTTAATTTCTCATCTTGAATCTAATAACTTACTTTCTGACCATCAATATGGATTTCGATATTCTCATTCTACAGCTGATTTGCTAACAGTGGTAACCAATAAATTTTATCATGCATTAGATGAAGGTGGAGAGGTTAAGGCCATCGCTCTTGACGTTTCAAAAACTTTTGATAAAGTTTGGCATGCTGGTCTTCTCCATAAGCTTTTTTCTTATGGTGTATCTGGCAAAATCTTTAAGATTATTGAATCCTTCTTTTCCAATCGTAGTATAAAAGTTGTCCTTGATGGACAGCACTCTTCACCTTATTCTGTAACTTCAGGGGTTCCTCAAGGTTCTATCCTTGGCCCTATACGCTTTTTAATTTACATTAACGGTCTTCCAGATATTCTGACATTTAAGGTGGCATTGTTTGCTGATGATAGTAACATTTATTCTTGTCACGATAAGAAACCAACACTCTCTGATTGCTTGGAGGGGGCATTTGAGCTTGAAAAGGATCTCACTTCTGCTACAGCATATGGCTCACAGTGGCTGGTGAACTTCAATACAGATAAAACTTAATTTTTTTCAGCCAGTCGTTATCGCAATAAGATAGATCTTCCTATATTTATGAATGGTGATGTACTCAACGAGCCATTCACTCTTCATCTTCTAGGATTAACTCTTACTTCAGATCTTTCTTGGAAACCATATATCAAATCTGTTGCAAAATTAGCATCTGCTAAGGTTGCATCTTTTTATCGAGTTCGGCACTTTCTTACTTCGGATTCTATTTTCTATCTCTATAAATCTCAAATCTGGCCTTGTATGTAATATCGTTGCCATATATCTGGGGCGGATCTTCTGATGATGCCCTTTCTCTTTTAGACAAGGTGCAAAAACACATTGTAAACATAGTTGGACCTGCTCTTGCAACCAACCTCCAACCTCCAAGTGGTTGCTTGTTGGAAGAGAAGTGGTTGCTTGTTGGAAGAGAAGATGTTTAAAACTTGTTGGAAGAGAAGATGTTTAAAAAAAATGCAAATTTTTTTCATTCAAATTCAAATTCATTTAAAAGTATAAAAAAGAAAATAGAGACTTTAGTTTTTTGTGATTACGCAGGACTTTAGCAGGGATTATGCAGGACTTTAGCAGGGTTCAAAAGGTTGTTTGTTGTTGTGTGCTTGGTTTTTTAAAAGTTTACCAAACTTTAACAATAATAGTTTCTCTATCATAAATCTATAAATATTTAGTTTAAAGTTAAAATTAAAACTAACTTTTCAATATCTGACTGTTTACTAGGATTAGTCACAGCTGCGATATATTTCATTATAATCTTTGATGCTTCCGTTTTTCCTGATCCACTTTCACCTAAACATAATATACGTGCATTAAAAATTTTATAGCAACATTTCTAATTTTATTCTTTTATAAAACTAATAATAATATTTTATAAAGTAATGTTAGTAATGTGTCATATGTAGCCAAATTATTTTCTATATGTTAGTAATGATATGTTAGTAATGTGTCAATAATATGTTAGTAATGTGTAATATGTAGCCAAATTATTTTCTTGTTACAGCTGTGAGAATGAAAATAGCAGTACTAAAAATTATTTGCATTTTCATTATTACTCTCCTTCTGTATAATATAGAAAGACTAATTTTTTATGTGTGCATATACAAGAATGAGATAAGTAAATTGAGCATATGAGAATTCAATACATCCAAGAATACCGTTATTTTTGATAAAATTATTGTAATTGCATTAAAATTGAAGTGGTTGTATTGATTTTAAAGTTAGTTTATAAAATTTAAAGAGATTTTTGTAATTTTTACAGGGAAGGTATTATAATATATTCTTTATTCATTTGTGTATGCTCAATAGTAAAAGTCTTCTCTTAACCTTTCAAGGTGGGTTAAGGATTTCATTGTACACCAACAGAACGCAACTATATTTTGAAGCATCGTAGAGAGGGTAAATCTTACTCATATATCTAAATTATTCTTGGATGTTCAGCAAAGACTTTTTTTTATATCTCTTAAATTATAAAGCAAAAGTTAAAAAAAGAGGTGGAAAAGGTAAGACTACCACACAAGAAGACAGAAGAATTGTAAGATATGTTAAAAGCAAACCATTTTCATCAGCCAAGCAAGTCAAAGATGATCTTGAATTACGAGTGAGTGACACAACTGTTTGTAGATGCTTAAAAAAGAACAGTTTATATGCATACAGTTCAGGAAAGGTTCCTTTGTTGACAAAAAAAACATACCTCTAAATGTTTGCAGTTCACAAACCAACATCTGAATTGGCCCATCAAAAAGTGGTGCAACATATTATGGACCAATGAATCAAAAATCATTCTTTATGGAGGTATAGGTTCAAGACAATATGTAAGACATCCAGCTAATACAGAATTCCAAAAAATATATACATTAAGTCTGTGAAATATGGTGGAGCCAAAGTCATGGTATGGGGCTGCTTCTCATATAATGGTGTCAGCCCTATTTATAAGATTAATGGTATCATGGACCAACATAACAATGTTGACATCCTCAATAATGTCATGCTGCTCTATGTTGTTGAAGATATGCCGCTAAAATGGGTCTTCCAACAAGACAACAAGCCCAAACACACTAGTCACAAGGCAAAGGTGCGGTTTCAGGTCATTAGGGTTGAGGTTATGGAGTGGCCTGCTCAGTCACCTGACCTAAACTCCATTAAAAACTTATAACTTATATAATCCAACTAATGCTCAGCAGTTACAGATAGCTATTTAACAAGCATGGTACACAATACCCGCAGAAAAATGTCAATGCCTTGTTGACTCATTGCATCAACGTTGTGAAGCCATTATCCAAAACAAAGGTTTTGCAACAAAATACTAAGGGTAAATATTATTATATTGTACTTATTTTTAACTTTCAATGTTAAAAAATTAACTTTTTTAATGTTTAACTCTATAAAAATTATTTCTTTTCTCCATTTTTAGATACCACTGCGAGGAGGCTGAATAAGTGCAAATTTCATAACTGCGAATCTGCATAAATTCGAAGCAGTTGCAAAGACTGGCATAAGTGCGAACTGGCACAAGCGCGAACTGGCATAAGTGCGCCGAAAGAATTTGCAAACATTGGCATAAGTGCGAACTGGCATATGTGCGAATCAATTGCAAAAACTGGCATAAGTGCGAACTGACACAAGCGCGAACTGGCATAAGTGCGCCGAAAGAATTTGCAAACATTGGCATAAGTGCGAACTGGCATAAGCGTGAACTGGCATATGTGCGAATCAATTGCAAAAACTGGCATAAGTGCGAACTGGCACAAGCGCGAACTGACATAAGTGCGCCGAAAGAATTTGCAAACATTGGCATAAGTGCGAATTGGCATAAGTGCGAACTGGCATAAGTGTGAATTGGCATAAGTGCGAACTTGCCAATTCGCCACTTATGCCAACACCACTGCTATTTCAATGACCGCAATCTTTTTTAATGTTATTGTTTTGTTTGTGAAATAAAATGTAAAACTACTATTGATATGATTTTTTTTATTCTATTAGATTTAAGTGTCAAAATAAATGTAATAAAAAATTTTTATTAATTTTTAGTGAAAAAAATTGCTCAATAGAATTCAAAAGAATCCAGGTGCTGCTATTTTCATGCTCACAGCTGTATGTTGTCATATTAAACTTTTACAAACTAATTACAAACTAAGTGAAAAAAGTTTAAACAAAAAAAAAAGTTTAAACAAAAAAAAAAGTTCAAATAAAAAAAAAAAAAACAGAAAATCTTGTTTTCAAAACTTTTATTTTCAAATTTCAACACACCATAAAAACAAGAAATGATATGTCACCTGAAATAACAATGCAAGTATCTTGAAATTTTCTTTGCATCATTTTATATGCAGCGTCAGCTATTGCAAAAATATGAGGAGGCCTTTCAAAAATTTCCCTTCCTTTATACTCAGATATAACATCCTTGTTATAAATATCAAGTGTTTTGTAAGGATTTAAAGAAATAACAACTTCTCCAATATATGAATATATTCTTTCTTTTTCAAATCGTATTTTAAGATTTGACATAAAATCTTCCATAGTCACTTGATTTAAAAGTACAAAGTCTCCTTTACCGAATTCTGCTGCCTCAAATACCATTTTTGATAAGTACTATATTTCAAAAGTTATAATAATTTTGAATCATATATTTTTTAATAAATATATAACATAAATATATATTTTATATATACATACACTTACCTTTGCAGATTTATTTCTTAGGTTTGTGGATTCAGGTTTTAAAACGCTGACTTAAATTTAGACAGTTTTTGTTTACAAAAAAAGAAGAATTTTTTATAAAAATTGAAAAAATATTCAAAAAAAGTTCTACATCTTGGAAAAGTAAATCTTAAAAAAGTAAAAAGTTTTTTTTTCAATTAATTTTAAATTTTATACTGATACTTTTTTACAAGAAATGTATCAGTATAAAATGACAAGGTAACATAGACAAGAGTATTAATATGAATTATTGTGACAAAAAAAAAATTAGAAAAATAAAAATTTCACATTTCTATATTTCCATTTTTTGAGTTTTGAAAAAGTTTTTTTATTGATTTAACACTGTGTTTAGCAATGATTTAAAATCAGATGTTAACTGTATCTGGTTGATCTCTTTAAAGAAAGCCTCTTTGGCAGAGACTTTTAAGTAAGCAGAAAAACTCTGTTGACCAGCCTCACACCTTATCTTTATCTATAAGATTGGCGTAAATGTAAAGCTGAATCTTTATGACTGTAGCAGTGGTGTAGAAAGGATTTTTTGGTGTTTGCGATAAGTAACTTCCAGACATGGTGCAAACTCCAAACATTTATATGTTTATACTTAAAAAAAAAACCATAAAACATTTGTCCCCTCAGACCATCTTCATTTCTGTGTTTTTTCTCATCTACATTAATGATCTTCCCAATAATCTTACCCCTAAAATTGTTCTATTTGCCAGATGATCAGTCAAAAATGTTATCAGATTTTAATTGCTTAGAAAAAGCAGCTGAGCATGCAATCTCTCTTCTAAAAAGCATGGTGCTCCCTGGGTTTTTTTTCTTACTCATTACTCCATTCTATAGCTCTATAAGTCTCTTATTCATCCTTGTATGGAATACTGTCATCATACTTAGGGTACTTTTTCTAATTAAGCTTATTCTCTTTTATACATAATCCAAAAACATATTGTAAATGTAGTTAGATTTGCTCCAGCTCTCAAGCTTGTTCTCTTGTCTATATTAATATCTTTATCTATTTTCTATAACTACTACCATGGTCATTGCTCAAGTGATGTAAATTTCTCACACATCTTTTTTTCAATCCCAAATCCCAATCTTTTATGATTCATCATTTATCTAGTTGCATCATTTTACCG
>NC_088930.1:29882500-29930000 GCF_038396675.1 Hydra vulgaris | reverse complement strand
TACACATACATACATACATACATACATACATACATACATACATACATACATACATACATACATACATACATACATACATACATACATACATACATACATACATATATACTTACAAATATACATATATAGAGTCTTGTTTGAACCGCAAACTGTAGAAGAGTTTAAGTAGGAAATAACTTTATCTTTAGAAAGTAAGAGTGATTTGGATGTCTAACAGTATTCCTTATATATATATATATATATATATATATATATATATATATATATATATATATATATATATATATATATATATATATATATATATATATATATATATATATATATATATATATATATATATATATATATATATATATATATATATATATATATATGGCTGAGTGTTCTCTATTATATTGAATCACCTTATCGAGAATGATATCAAAATCTCAAATTAAATTGAATTTTATAGAATCAAATTTAATTTCATAAACTTATAAACAGCCTTTTTATTTAATAACAATGTTAGTATAAAATTTGTGTGTTTGAATGAAAGCATATAATTTGTTCATATAAATAAAACATATCTATTGTACCTTTTCAATTTTCTCCAAACGTCTATAGACATAAATAAAATTTTAACAATGATAACTCATATTAAAATAACTTATAGTAAATAAATTTAAATTGTAAATTAATAACTTAATTGTAATAACTATAAATATAATATAACTATATATAATAAAATATAATATAACTATATTATAACTAAATAATTACGACAAATATAACATTAACTTGAATTAGCAATTATTATAAAACTTCTGTTGTATTTTATATAAAAGATATTATAGAAATAATAAAAAATAAACTAATAACTGTTTTAAAAAACACCAATAAGCTTGAATCTTTTTATTTATCTTCTGCTGCAGTGTATATTTGAATACATTATATTATTTAAAAAGATCCCTAATAATTTATTATTTTAATTTTTTATTAGTTACAAATAATAATTTGCACTTCGATTGCAATTTTTTTTTGTTTTTTTTTTGTTTGTTTGTTTGTTTCGTTACTGTAACAGTTTAATACAAACCCTCAATCAGGACTTAGGACCCTTATTCTAAACATCAATTTAAGAGTTGGGCAATTCAAAATTAAGTGTTATAAATAAGTAGAAAAATTAAAGTACGTAAACAAAGTAATTTAAAATTAAGTACGTTAAGCAATGACGTCGTAAAAACCAACGGGCTTTTTTTTAAAACTTTTCAAAATAAGCCATGGCCTAACTGTACTAACAACAAATCAATAGTAAGTGTTCAAATGACGTCAAGATAAAAATCATACTGTTAAGACGTTGTAGGTCACACAAATGCGTATAGCTTCAAGGAGCTTTAACGCAAGGCTAATTACTATTATAGTAGGTTAATTACTAGTATACATGTTAATGCTCCTATACAAATTACAGTTAGAAAATTTATTTTTTGTATAAATTGTTTTCTAAACACTGCCAAAAAAGGTAATTAACCTTAGCAACTAAGTAAACTTGTGTTTTACATTTTTAATATCTTCTGCTATGTATTATAACACATTTAATTTGATTTTGTTTCGAATTTGCTAACTTACTTAACTCATACACAGTGAACATATTTTGGTTGTGTAAATGAGTTAATAAATTAATTTAATAATTTTAAGTATTATGTATATAAATAGTATGCTGGATTTACTATTTAAAATTTATTCGAATTAATAACAATAATAACGGACAACAAGCAAAACTACAAACTTAGAAGAAAGTGTAATTTTAAAGGAAATCAACGCGCATACATAAAACCTAAACAAGTTGTTGAAGATCCAAATGAATATAATTTTATTATAAACTTAAAATGGTTGAAAATTTATGTTTGTTTACGTGGACTTTTAATTCTGACAATTCTGACAGCAACTCACTAAACTTAGGGCACTTAGTGTTGAAAAAAAGCTAGTGTGCTGTTTATATTACTTAAAAGATACATAGTTTTTATGGATGATTGCTAATATGTTTGGTATACACAGTGGTGCAGCGAGGAATTTTGTGCCCGGGGCCAAAAACTTGACTTTGAGAGCAACTTGAGTGCCGACGAGTCTTGAACGAAAAAAATTAGGTCAATATTTAGGTTTTTTAAATTTTATGAATTTGTGCCAAACATAAGGGTTCATCATACTGCATTAAAAACAAGGCTTGTTGTGGCAAAAACCAAAATATTTTGATATTCAAAAATTATATTTTTGATATTTGTTTGAGTTATTTATTTTATAATATTGAATAGAAAAATAAACAAATGTGAAGCACAATAAGTGGCAGTGAAAGTGATTGCTACATGCAACACTCTTAGTTTAAACTTCTTCCAGTGCATGATTAAAGTTAAAAAATTAAATTCACGCAACCTATCGAACAGCAGATGTCACATTACTCTATACTAATATCCCACATCAAGAAGAAATTAAAGCAACCATCTTTTATATGAAAAAATTCCAATTCATAAGAGATCACCGTTATGCCCACCTTTAACCTATATTCATATAATTTTAGAAACCATTCTTTCATCTAGCGTTTTCCAATTTGCTAATAGGTTCTACCAACAAATTGATGGTACATTAATGGGTACAAGATTGGCACCGCCATATGCTAACTTGTTTATGGATAGATTAGATGATAAAATTCGAACCCAATTCCCAAATTGAATTTTTTTTTTATAAACGTTACATGTCATTCATTTTTTTATTGTTTTATAAATCTATGGAAGAATTACATGAGGCATATAACTTCATGAATGGGATCCATTCATGAAGTTATATGCCTCATGTAATTCATGATATCAACTATTAAATTTATTTTTAATGAACCTGGCTCTTCAATTAATTTTTTGGACATGTCACTATATAAGGACAGATATGGACGTATTCAAAGTACTTTATACAGAAAACCAACAGATACATTGAGCCTTCTACATCACGAGTCCAATCACCCATACTATCTAAAGAAAAGCATTGTATACAGCCAAGCGTTACGCTTTAATAGAATTATATCAGAACAGAAAAATCTTTCCAAAGAACTGCTAGCATTAGCGCAAAATCTTTGTGTTAAGAGGTTACGCAGTGGAAGATATTAATTTGCAATTTACTAAAGCCTTGCAATTTAGTCAAAGATGACCCCTATTTAGCGGATATATTTCCATTGAAACCCACTCCTACCTATTTCAAGATATTTTAATACATTCGGCCCATTAATAATGTATACATACGTAGTCTAGACCATATTTTATAAATTTTAGTTATTCGATGTTTGAATATATTACTAGTCTGTTTATTTTTAATTCGTTATTATCTTTGCGTTAGTCACACATCCATTTCTAATTTAATGTTTTTTTTATATATTATACTTATATATTGTATATGTATATCCCAGCAAACTCGCCATCCTTGGCTTATGCATGGCCCACCATCGGCGTCATTACTGGCCCACCATCAGCCGACAAGCATGGTCTAATCCAAGTCTTGCTCACCGTTTAAGGCATGGTTCATGCATGGCAGCCATTTTTCGAACGGCGTTTAGTGATGCTTTGCCATTCCCTTTTTTTATGCTATTTTTGGTTTATTTTGTTTGTTTTTAACATTTATTGTTATTTGTATAAATAACCAATAACTAAATAAACGCGAGATTTTAACTCAGAGACTTTTGGGAGACAAATGCAAGATTTTAACTTAAAGATTTTAAAGAAAAAACAAGTTAGGAAGAAAAAGATGATGCGGGGTGATGTTTGCCTATCTAAAAAAGTCGCATGGGTGATGTAAAATGGAATGTAAGATATTTTAAACTAAAAATATACAGTCATTTTAGCAATACGTTTTATATTACCAAATATTTTATTTCAATAAAATTGCCTTGCAATACAATACATATAAAAGTTTGAGGTTAGCGGACGGTTAAACTCTACCATCATTTCAATTTGATGCTTGCATGAACTAACGTTTGGTACTTTTCGATATCCATATTTTTCTGCCTGTCAAGCTGATAGATTTAGCAATTACAACCAAATCATCCAAAAATAGCCAAAAGTGAAGAAATCTTAAAATATAAAATTGTAACCACAATAGCTAAAAGTAAAGTAATTTTAAAATAAAAAATAAAAGTTTGTAATAAGATTAAATAAGTAATAGATTTGTCTCTTCTACATTAATTACGTAATACATATTATAAGGAATACAAAAAAAAAAAAAAAAAAAAAGAAAAAAAAAAAAGGAAAAGAAGTATAAAAAATAATAGAAAACAACAACAAAAAAACTCATTAAATGCATATATATACACTTGATGAGTTTTTTGTTGTTGTTTTTTTTTATTTTATATATCAATTTCTATATCAATGAAATTTCTTGAGATACAATATAAAAAGAATATCTTACGTTGTTTATCCAATAAATCAGAACATTGACTTCATGATAACATTAGATAATCGTGTTGTTTTCGAAAAAGTACTCTCAATGAAATACTACATATAAAAATTATAAAAACATATTCCAATTATCTTAAAACTATAAACACAATGTGATCTACACAAATGTAACTATAAATATTCTGTATTTTAATAAAAGATTTCAATACATTAAACACGTTTAACTTGCAAAGAAATAAAGCAAAAGCATAAAGGAAGATCATCATTACTATTTGATGTCTTCATGTGCTAACGCTTGATACTACTTGAACTCCGATTTTACTGCAATCTTTTTCTCCTGATGATGTGCCAGGTAATTTAAAAGTCATCTAAACAGTTTTGCATCTAATTTCTAATAATAAATAGATATCAAAGCACTAAACTTACATTAGAAAGTAGCAATATATTTATATATTATAACTTATCTATAGATTAAAAAACTGATTTACTCACAATATTGTGTTATCTTCATTTTACCTTTTTTTATTACTAGTTTTCATCATTCTTGATTATGTAATCAAAAAATGTTAAGCTAACTTTATTCAATTTAATTCTAACAATTAACTCAATCACGTCGCTTTTTATATATGTAAAAATATTTAAAAATAACTGAATAAATGATAATAATGATGATGAGAACAATTATGATTCTACATTTATTGGCATAATTAAAAGGAAATGTTTATTCTACACTTGATTTAAACCCAGTCAAGCAAAATGAAAGTCAGGTCAAACTCGTAAAATAAGTACAAAATTGTAACCAAAAATAAATGAAGTAAATAAAGGAATAAAATATAAAATAAACTGTAAAAATGAGTATAAACTATAAAATCCAATATTCTGTAATGCTTGACTAATACAATAAAAACATTGTAATAATAAAAACATTTTATTTCAAGAAAAATATATAAAATATCAAAGAAAAGTTAGAACAAATAAAAAAACCATCAAGTATTTTTAACTTACACTTTTAAGGCACATTTTGCACAACCACCATTTCTGTCAGGAGCTTGCATTAGCCATCGCTTTATGGACCTCTCGACATCTGTATTACATGCTCCTTTTTCATGTTTTTGAACTGCAACTGTTAAATTTAAAACAAGGTATATAGATGTGATCCATTTAATTACCACAAAATAATTATCTATTAATTTACTTACTGTTGATTATGCCAGGAATTTGTTTTAACTAGAAGGGAGTGCTGCTACATCAACTATCTTATAGCCTGCTACTACAAGGAAGTGCTGCACCATTGACAGAAGGTTTGGTTGGGGCAAACAGTCTATTAAATAAAAAATAAAAAGTTTATTACAATGTTCCTTATGTTTATGTTAAAAAGTCACCACTTTAGCAAGTCTCACAACAAACGAAAAAATAAAATTTTTTGTATATATATATATATATATATATATATATATATATATATATATATATATATATATATATATATATATATGAAAAAAAGAATACAAAAACAACAAAATAGAACTAGAAATGTAATTTGGTTCAACCCCCCATATAGCAAAAATGTTTCTACTAACATAGGAAAAGTGTTTTTAAAATTGGTCGATAAGCATTTTTCGCGATCTAATAAATTACATAAAATTTTTAATCGAAACACAATTAAAGTTAGCTACAGTTGCACAAAAAATATGGAAAGAATTATAAAAGGTCACAATAAGGCTTTGTTAAACAAAAAAGAAATCCTAAATGAAAAAACTACAGAAAATTGTAATTGTAAACAAAAAATCAATTGTCCAATGAGTGGAAGTTGTTTATCAAAAAATGTGGTATATAAATGTGTTGTTTCTTCTAAGAATGTACCTGATAAACAATATATTGGCATAACAGAAGGTGAATGGAAAAAACGTTTTGCCAATCATAAGCAATCTTTTAAAAATAAAAAGTATTCAAAAGACACCATGCTGTCAAAATATATATGGGAATTAAAAGAAAAAAAATATTGATGATTTTATACTGAATTGGTCTATCCTTAAAACAGCGCCTGCATATAACAATATTTCCAAAAAATGCATACTATGCCTACAAGAAAAATTTGAAATAATTACACATTCAAATCAAGAATGCTTATTAAACAAAAGATCGGAATTGATTTCTAAATGTAGGCACGAAAATAAGTTTCTCCTAAAAAACTATAAAAATAAATGAGTTCAAATAATATTTACATTAACTACCCTTTTTAAAAAAACATTTTAAAAAAATAGCATAAGTAATCATTTCTAAAGAATTCTTTTTATAATAGTGTCAGCAAATTCCACTAATGTGTGAAAATTTACAGTAGTTAAGACATTTGCAACTTCCTGTAATTTAATTTTTGGTATAAATTGAAGTTTTATTAATTTGATCATTCATTTCTGATGAATCTTTGTTGATGAAACACAGTGTCAAATGGAAAAAAATTTAGTTAAGTGATTTTCTACTAATATATATATATATTAGTATAATATATATATATATATATATATATATATATATATATATATATATATATATATATATATATATATATATATATATATATATATATATATATACACACATATACACTGTCAAAAAAGTTTTTATCCACCTGTCCTGTTCATTTTTCAACTTTTTATTGAACAAAGATATAAGCAAAATTTCAACTAAATGATATCAGGTTAACCATTCAAGAAATATTGTGAAAAAAGATTTTACAAAATAAACCATAGAAAATTAAATATCGCATTTTAAACTACACAATGCCTGTTTTTTGCGCCAAAAAAGTTTTAATCCACTTTACAAAAATCAAATAAAATTGTTATGCAAACTCAATTTGCTAGTGTTTTAATATCTTGTGTTTCCACCACGAGTTTTATTACCTCATGCAGTCTGTTTTTCATAGTATCAACTAATTTTTGAGTAATTTCTGGAGTGATTGAGCCCCACTTTTTCATAATTACTGATTGTAGTTGTTGCTGATTCCTCACATCATGGTTCCTAATTCTTCTACCCAATTCATCCCACAGATGTTCGATAGGATTTAAATCTGGAGATTGTGGGGGTGTATGAAGTTGCTTAGCTATTTTAAATATAAGCCATTCCTTGACACGTTTGGCTGTATGTTTTATATCATTATCTTGCTGAAAAATAAATGACTTAGTAAGTCCCAATTTGAGTGCACTTTCTTCCAGATTATTTTTTAGAATGTTTAAATACACATTTTGATCCATCTTTCCATCAATAAAAACCAAGTTTCCTACACCTGAAGCACTCATACACCCCCACACTAAAACACTTCCTCCGCCATGCATCACCGTTGGACACAAGTTTTATTTTTTAAATGCTTCATTTGGTTTCCTCCAAACTTTAACTCTTCCATCTGATGAAAACACATTAAATTTTGACTCATGGGTATGTGAATGTTTGTGGTTCATTAATATAAAGCTTAGCAAAGTGTAGTTGTTTGGCTTTGTTTACTTTGCTGATGTAGGACTTTTTCAATGGTACTCTACCATTGTATCCAGCTCTTCTTAAGGTTATTCTAATAGTTTCAGGATCCAATTTTATATTGTAATCATTTTGCAACATTCCAGCAAGTTTGAACGTGGTTTCTTTACTATTTCTCCTATATTTCGCTGTGATTTTCCCTCCTTCCATAGTCTAACAATAAGTGATCGAATTTCCTCTGCAACTCATTTTTAATAATTATTCTAGCAAAAATTAAAAATATAAAAGATTCATATAAAGAAAAAATTATACAAAAATCTTACTAAATCTAATTTATATTTAAAAAAGGTTATTTTAATACTGATTACATAACAAATTGAGGCTGGAGTGCAGGGTGGATGAAAACTTTTTTGGCGCAAAAAACAGGCATTGTGTAGTTTAAAATGCGATATTTAATTTTCTACTGTTTATTTTGTAAAATCTTTTTTTACAATATTTCTTGAATGGTTAACTTTATCATTTAGTTATATCATTTAGTTGAAATTTTGTTTATATCTTTGTTCAATAAAAAGTTATCGCGTCTGAAAAATGAACAGGACAGTTCAATATTTCTTGAATGGTTAACTTAATCATTTAGTTATATCATTTAGTTGAAATTTTGCTTATATCTTTGTTCAATAAAAAGTTATCGCGTCTGAAAAATGAACAGGACAGTTCAATATTTCTTGAATGGTTAACTTTATCATTTAGTTATATCATTTAGTTGAAATTTTGTTTATATCTTTGTTCAATAAAAAGTTATCGCGTCTGAAAAATGAACAGGACAGTTCAATATTTCTTGAATGGTTAACTTAATCATTTAGTTATATCATTTAGTTGAAATTTTGCTTATATCTTTGTTCAATAAAAAGTTATCGCGTCTCAAAAATGAACAGGACAGGTGGATGAAAACTTTTTTGACACAGTGTATGTATATATATATATATATATATATATATATATATATATATATATATATATATATATATATATATATATATATATATATATATATATATATATATATATATATATATATATATATATATATATATATATAGGTACGTGACAATTGCGGAACCGAATTTTGTGCTAAAATTTTGTGCCATGATTTTCGCAGTCTCTTCAAAGTTAGCGTGCTTAAGGAAGGCTTTCTGAAATAACTTTTTAGTATTCGTTATCAACATAGATTATTTTTAGAAAGAAGAATAGTTGAAGCTTATTTTCGATTTGGTTTTAATTATACTCAATTGATATATTACCGAGTTTGTTGATGTCAAAGTTTTAGTTGTACTTCTGTGGTGAAATTAATGTCCAGGATATAGTCTATATTTTATCTATTCAATTTTTTTTTTTAAGTTATTCATTTATCTATGCACCTGCCAAATTTCGTTGTAAAATATTATGTAGCAGTTACCCTATTTCTAGCTGCACTTTTGTTACCTAATTTACATTTTCCCTGATGTTAGCGCGGGAGACAGAGGGGTCCATTGATTATTTGTATATATATATATTTTATATATAACATTCATATTACTAATATTATTAGCAATATTTAACTTATTTCATAAATTGATATTATAAACCTAGATACTTTATAGTGAAAATGTGATTTAAAAATTTGTAAATTTAAACAAAATTGTTTTATTTAAAAGGATTTTTTGTAAATAATAAAATAAGACTTAAATTTTATATTTCATTTAGAAACAAAATGGAGAAAGAAAATAAAGGTTTCACATAGTATTTCATATCATATTCATTATATAATTTAGATATGAATCAAATTAGTTATGAATCATATCTGATTTGAAGTTTGAACATTGTCTTTATTTAACGAGGAATGCCTTTAGATTATAATTTATAACTAATAAATAAGTTATTTTTATATAAGTTTATTAAACTATTTTTAAATTATTATTTGGCCACTATCTAAATCTTTATGTATAACTTAAATATTTTTTTCGCTGTTTTAGATGCTCTAAGTTGTGAAATGGCGTCAGCCAACAACATCAGTTAGTTACTTTCTCTTTTCAATAGCTCAGTAGTTATTTTTATTATATATATATATATATATATATATATATATATATATATATATATGTATATATATATATACATATATATATATATATATATATATATATATATATATATATATATATATATATATATATATATATATATATATATGTACAAATGACTTACTATATGCAAATTTTTATATTACTTTGTAAAAATAAAGTTAATTTAATTTGTTTAGATGAACTTGCTTTAGAGAGGATCAGTCAGTTATATCCCTAACGATTTGATTTAAAATTGTTATTTAGGTGAGTACAGCCAGCAGATACATAAGTTTCATAGATTTCTATATTTTTCAACATATAACTAATTGATACATCATTACAAATATAAACTTCAAGTAAATGTTTTAATTTAAAATTGGTATTTAGGTGAATATGGCAAACAAATATGTAAGTTTTGTAGGTTTCAATATTTTAAAGTGTATACTTTGTTAATACATCATTATATAGATATTATAACTCGAAACAAGTGTATTCTAAAGTTGTAAAATATTCCATCCACATTCCAACAATTTTGATTTATTTTCTTTATCTTTAGCAAACCTTACTTCTATAATTGGTGAGAGAATTTTTATATATATAAAATTGTTAAATATATATATATATATATATATATATATATATATATATATATATATATATATATATATATATATATATATATATATTAATGGAAGGAGACTTGTATTATGCCATTTAATTCATATTTAATGTCACTGTCGTCTATTCCTGCTGGTAAGGTTTATATATTATTACTTTTCAATATGATTATAATTGCTAAATAATCTCGAGGTTATGTTGTGTATTGTTTTTTTATTTTTTAGTATCATCATCGTCCATTACTGTTGGCAAGTTTTATATATTAATATTTTTCAGTATAGTTTTAATTATAAAATAATTGTAAGGTTGTTTTGTGTATTGTCTTTTTATTTTTTAGTATCATCTTCATCCGTTACTATTGGTAAGGTTTATATTTATATATATATATATATATATATATATATATATATATATATATATATATATATATTTACAATCATAATTTAAATAAATCTGGCATTTAAACTGGTGATCAAACAAAAAAAATTTCAACCACTTTGAAATCATTGAAAAAAATCTCCACCACCTAGAAATCATTGAAAAAAATATCAAGGATCTTGTTGATCTTGTGAAACCACTATCGTTAAATTCGTATGTAGTAACGGGTGATGCGTAAGTTGTTGGACAAAATAAAAACGTAAATATTTTATTTATAAATGAAAAAAAAACAACTATTATTATACTTATTATAAATAAAGCTGTAAAATCTAAAATCTCACTCCATAGCACATCATTCCACACCAGCACGGGGCAGTAGCTCTTTTGACTAAGAGCGATGGCTTGTGGCCTACGGTGACTAATGTGTGCATTCGATCAATTGAAATCCATTCTGTAGGTCTTACGTCTGGCTCTGATGTGCTAGCCCATAAGCGCAAGGAGTGAGTGTGTTTAGCTTTCTATTCACCCGATTTGAAAGTGAATGAAAACATAACGAGACCAGACAAGACGACCAAACGATACATACTAATGCACTACACCATCACACCTGTAGACATCAACAGTCTCTAAAATCATTTTATCAAATATTTGTTCTTTATTATATACTTTTGTTCGTAATCTTTTTTTGACCTTATCCTTGTAAATTCATTCAGATTTGTGTTATTACGTGTGAATGAGACCGCATATTTGTGAGAAGCAAAAGAGCGCGAAAAAAAAAAAAAAAAAAAAAAAATTCACAAAATTACGTATTAGCGTATTTTTAAAACAAATGTATTCTTGGTTTGTATGTACTGAACTATACCACTAGATAAGTTTAGACATATCAACATCTCATAAGGTTTTTTGTTTCTTTTTTGTTTCTATCTAGTTTTCTTGATCTGACGTCGCTAAGTTAGTTTGTTGTGGTTTGCACTATACAGTGTTCACTAACGTTCGTTAGGTCGTTTTGTCAACAATATTGTTTTTAAACGTTACGTTTTTCAGTGGTTATAAGCTATTAGTATAAAATCGCATTTATTGTCTCATCTGTTTATTTTTTTCACTATTCTCTGCCTACTGATTATATGTCTGTATTTTTTTATCTCTGGCCAATCATTTTTTAATTTATCTGAGTCTGTTTTGTGTGATAGCTTTTGTCTCTACTTATCAGGCAAGATTTATATTTCTCATACTATTGGAGTCACCAGATTTTCTACCATATTTTCAACTAACTACTTTTATACTAACGACAAACATTCTGAGTTTCGATGATTATGAGTGATATTTACGAATTATATTTATAAGACACATTTCAGCCATAAAAGAAACGGTAAGTTACTCATAATTATTAATTTCTATTTTCTATTTGCTTTGTGTTATTTCTATACATTAAATTGTTTATTTTTATACATACGCATACATGCATGTGTACACGTTTGTCATTTCTAACGTAAGTGTACATGATATTTATATGTATCAACATATTTGCTTATATTTACACCACGCGCATCCCTTACCACCCTCATGAGATCTCTAAGAATGTTGTAGCTGTATTAAAAACTGGGATAGGGATTGGGATTTTTGGCTTTTGTAGTGTAGTCCTGTTATATTGCAATATTGACTAGCATGACGTAGAGTGCAGGCGGTGAGATCTGTTGCAAGGACACGCCCCTGACGAGTGGCGTTAGTGCAGGTCTCGGGCTCTCCGAAACGTCATTGGTGATCGCAGTGCATTCCTGAGGAGGGGGATCACCATTATGCACTACTTAATTCTGATTGGTTACCATGGCACCAACATTTTTTTACCTCTTACACCCACGTATTATAGCGCTTTGTGAGCTTTATATTATGAATTTGTTACATTAATGACATTTATATACTTTTATCTCACACAGGTGATTATCAGTTTTCAGTTGGTTATCTAGAGTTTAGACCATATATAGTAGCACATTTACTAGCCTATTTTTTCTTTTTATATTGCTCGTACTTATATTTTTTATCATTTTACTTTATATTTTGTTATCTACTTATTTTATTGTTTTTGTATGGTGCGATAATTTTAGCCATGGTTGCCTTTAATGAACCAGCGGATCGATATTGACTTGTTTACTCATAGACCATTGTTTTATCATTTGTTTAGTATGACTAGAGCGTGAGTTATTGTTCACCTAATCCCTGAGTCCTAAAATTTTCTTCCTCCTACAAAATAGTCTTTACATTCATTTATGATTCTCACCCAATGACATCATCTACAATCTACTTCTATTTTCACATCTCCCAGATCTACGTGACTGGACGGCTCCGTTGGTCACTTTTTGCGACCATTGTGTCGCATAAACAAACAAATTTATTCTTTGTGGCTGGTGAGCCCCGACTTCTTCCAATGTACACTACAACGACAAAACGGACATTAGGCTATCCCGCTGGATGTGGTTACGGCGCTCAATAACCTAATGGCTACGCTAACACTCACGCACACGTTCATTCGGAAGCTCCACAATGCACGTCGGATCAGCGCTCACTGACTATGTGCTCGGATCTAAAATCTCACTCCATAGCACATCATTCCACACCAGCATGGGGCAGTAGCTCTTTTGACTAAGAGCGATGGCTTGTGGCCTACGGTGACTAATGTGTGCATTCGATCAATTGAAATCCATTCTGTAGGTCTTACGTCTGGCTCTGATGTGCTAGCCCATAAGCGCAAGGAGTGAGTGTGTTTAGCTTTCTATTCACCCGATTTGAAAGTGAACGAAAACATAACGAGACCATACAAGACGACCAAACGGTACATACTAATGCACTACACCATCACACCTGTAGACATCAACAGTCTCTAAATCAGTATATCAAATATTTGTTCTTTGTTGCATATGTTCAACACTCAGAGTGACTAGAGCGTTAGTTGTTCCTCCCCATACCCCCTTATCATATATTCTTCGTTTTTCTACTTCACAAAAGTATATATATATATATATATATATATATATATATATATATATATATATATATATATATATATATATATATATATATATATATATATATATATATATATATATATATGTATATATATATATACATATATATATATATATATATATATATATATATATATATATATATATATATATATATATATATATATATATATATATATATATATATATATATATATATATATATTAATGGAAGGAGACTTGTATTATGCCATTTAATTCATATTTAATGTCACTGTCGTCTATTCCTGCTGGTAAGGTTTATATATTATTACTTTTCAATATGATTATAATTGCTAAATAATCTCGAGGTTATGTTGTGTATTGTTTTTTTATTTTTTAGTATCATCATCGTCCATTACTGTTGGCAAGTTTTATATATTAATATTTTTCAGTATAGTTTTAATTATAAAATAATTGTAAGGTTGTTTTGTGTATTGTCTTTTTATTTTTTAGTATCATCTTCATCCGTTACTATTGGTAAGGTTTATATATATATATATATATATATATATATATATATATATATATATATATATATATATGTATGTATATATATATATATATATATATATATATATATATATATATATATATATATATATATATATATATATATATATATATATATATATATATGTATCTATATATATTGTTAATTACAAATAATTTTAAGTATGGTTTCAATTATAAAATAATTGCACAGTTATGTTGTGTATTGCATTTTATATTTTTTAGTATCAACTTCATCGGTTATAATGGGTAAGGTTTTTATATTTTTATTTTCATACATGATTTTAATTTACTATATCATTTAAATGTTGTGACTTGCATAAATAATACAGCAAGTGTTGTGACTTGCATAAATTATATAGCAAGTGTTGTGACTTGCCTAAATAATACAGCAAGTGTTGTGACTTGCATAAATTATATAGCAAGTGTTGTGACTTGCCTAAATAATACAGCAAGTGTTGTGACTTGCCTAAATAATACAGCTAGTGTTGTGACTTTCCTAAATAATACAGAAAGTGTTGTGACATGTTAAATTTTTTGATAGACGGCTCTGGCTTACCTTCACGTGGTGTCTATCGTTAAAAATGATTAAAACATAGTTTCGTTTTTGGAATTAATTGTTTTAATCATTCACTAAAAGCCAAGACAAAAATATATTGTATTATCTTTAAAATAGTTATTTATTATTATTATTATTATTTTTTAATATTTTATTTATTATTTATTTTGAAACAGGAAATTTGTTTTTTAACCAAACAAAATGGCAGCTCGTTAACTATACTGTATGGTCCTTACTTCTGTTAATGTAATAATCACATGAAAGACTTTATTATGGGTTTTTACTATACTTGGTTAGAAAGATGACATGTTTTTTTACAGCCACTTGACTTATAGCCCCACATTAGTAGTTGTATAATTTTTTTTTAATATATATTCAATTAAATAATAATTTTTGATAAGAAGTAGAAGGGGCATTAGAATGCCCCTTTCTTATGACATATTTGGATACGCCCTCCCTTATACTCCACTCTCTTATGACCATGGATGCACCACTAATGTATCTTTTAATCTAGTGGAATATGTTTTTTACTTCTTTGTTGTTGTACTTTAAATATTCAATTAGATATTTCAAGAATTGAAACATTTTTTGATATTATAGTACTAAAACATCATCAACATATCTACTGTGAGTTTTACATTCACCTCCCATATTTGGTGGTTGTCTAGTATGAATTTATTTTTTAATTTTTTTCCAATTTTTTTCCAATTTTTTAATTTATTTTTAAAATTTATTGTTCAAATTTTAAAAATAATAAATTTTTTTTTTAGGTTGGGTGGAGAGGTGGGGAGGGGGGTATAGGCAGGTGGTGGGCATACGCCCCTTCATAATAGAAACACCACTTTTATACGTAAGATTGTATAACATAATTTTATATTGTGTACTAATTTTACTCATTTTAGTAAAGATATAAATATTTATAAAATCAAGTCGTTTTTGATCCTAGGGTGTGATACACCAATCGCCACCACACCCACCTCTATTGCTACAATTAACCTCTCGTATATTTTGGTGGTTTACTATAAATTTAAAACAACTTTTTTGTGTATTTATATTGTTTATGCTTTTAAAAAAAAAAAAATCATTGAAAAAAGTGTTCAGTTTTATACGGGCGAGGTGGTGGTTTGGTGCCCCCTCTGTCCATCCGATACATCCGGTGGTTAGAGTTTAACATAAAGTTGTAACCCACTCTTACACCTATCTTTTGACACCAAGATGACTAATGACAATTTAAGTAAAGAAAAACATTATTTTGACCACAGTTTCTTCAACGAATCCATATATAGAAAAATCGCTACTTAAACCGTCATAACTTTTGAACTAATTTTTCGATTTTGATAATTTTTTCACCTTTAAAATACTGTAATAATCCTCTTTCTAATGATATATAACATTATAGTATTCAAACAATTTGAAATTTTTTACTCACGTACCTAATATATTTATATATATATATATATATATATATATATATATATATATATATATATATATATATATATATATATATATTATATATATTATATATATATATATATATATATTATATATATTATATATATATATATATATTATATATATTATATATATATATATATATATATATATATCATATTATTTACTTTATATAAAATAAATAAAATAAAGTATAAATGATTTGGTACCTCAAAAAACATTTACTTACTTTTAAAATAAAATCAAATATACATGCCACTACAATTCGTTATGCTATAAAAGATTTCTTATCATTCATTAATGAATTCCAATAAAATTATAACAAATAGAAATCAATAAAAAGTAATAAGGAAACTGACATTTGTTAAAAAGTTGAAGAATTTTATCTTTGTTTGTTTTTTTAATTCTTTACTAACTCTTTAAGATTTTATTCTAAAATACTTTATAAAAATAACGCATGCGCAAACTTAATTTTTTTTCAATTGCAAATTTAAAACAAGATCGGTTTCGCGGGTTGATTATATATGAAAGGAGACTCTAAATTAAAAAAAAATATCATAAAATGTTATATATATAGTTTAACAGCGTAGGTACTTTTAGGGAGGCGGAGGGTACTCAAAAAAGCGAATTGCAAAATGTGGGGGAGGGGGGGGGACGTAAAAAAAGCGTACGTATTTTATGGACCTAAAGCTTGGTTTCCAATAGTTGTAGAAATGTTGTACAACAATAATGCTTTATAATGGAAACATTTTCTTGCGTAAGTTGCACAACTAAACGTCGGTTGTGCAACAAAATTTATGTTGTAAAACAAAGGTTGCGGAAATAGAATCAAACCAATCTCGGCAACAATTGTTGTACAGCAAAAACGCACAACTGTTGCACAACATTTCTACAACTATTGGAAACCAAGCTTAAGTAGACTATCAGTTCTGCGCGAGCGTAACGCATGCGCAGATACGGCGTAAAGCTTCCACTATGTAGGTCAAATCAATCGTTAAATAAGTAGCTTTGAATTTGGGTGTTGAAAAAAACTCATGTACAAAAACTGGCGCTAGTTTACATCTCTAACACCTTATTTTTATTTTTGATTATGATAGAGAATTTTATCCTTATTAAGAATCGTATAAAAACATAGACCTGAAAACCCAAGAAAAGTTCTCTAATATGATGTTGAAGTGTCAAAAAAATATATCAAAAACGCTAATAATAAACTATTTAATTACGCCACCTGGTTTCTCTAGTTTGAAAGTAATTAAAATACTCATGAAAGTTCCGAAAATATTTATAAAAGTTCCGATGCAAAAAATTTGCAAAAAACATAATGTAATTATAAAAGACTCTATAAAAAATGTTTCTGTATTTCTGTTTTAAAAATATAATGGCAAATGCAAGACGATCGAATATTATTGAGTATGATAGCCTTAATTTACCGGAAATTGGTCGCAGGTTTAAAAACAATAATAATGAGTGCATCCGGTGGTGCAGGAAGTTTGGTTTACTTGCTATCTAATATGATCTGTCCCCGATGTAACATCCAGTGCAACGAATAAAATAGTCATAATGTCGATGGAAAGATTTGGAGATGCATGCAAAAACAATGCAAAAAGAAAATAAGTATTTGTGTTGGAAGTTTTTTTGAAAGTTCTCAACTGAAACTTTGGCAAATAATTACTTATAGTTGGACTCGTAGCGCCGGAAAAAGTCGTGGCCTTTCAGTAGAAGACATTCAAAAGGATTTAGAAATCGGTAGCAATAAAATTGTAGAATGGAATCAATTTTGTAGAGACATTGCCGTTACTTATTTCCTTAACAATTGTGTGCAATTAGGAGGGCCAGGTTCAATAATGGAAATAGATGAAGCACTTTTTACAAGAAGGAAGCACAACCGAGGTAGAATTGTAGAAGATCAATGGATTTTTGGTGCGTACGATATAGCGACTAAAGAAGGGTTACTCATTCCTGTAGCGCACCGCGATGCAGCAACCTTATTACCCATCATTATACAATGGATTCGTCCCGGAGCTGAAATATTGTGATATGTGGGCAGCATACCGAGGTTTTCAACATGGTACAGTAAACCATATTTTACATTTTGTTGATCCCGCAACAAATGTTACAACAAACTGGTTTGAGGCAATATGGCAAAGAAGCAAAGCAAAATTTAAAGCTATGTTTGGGCCGACAAGTTGTGAAATGATTCCCAATTATTTGTCAGAACTTATGTGGGCGCAACGTTTTAAAGAGCACTCTTATTTTCATGAATATCCCGTTTGATTATTATTTTTGTATATAATAACATTTGTCTATCTAAAATCATTAATATATTTAAAAAAATATGTATATAACCTGAAAATAAATAAAAAACTTATTGAAATTCGAAGTTTTTTCAAGAAAAAAATACTAAAATAAAAAGAAAATACACAACAAATTTGTCCAAAAAATGTTTTAGCGAAATAAAAACCGGGCTATTAAGTTTTTTTTAAAGATTTCATGTTTAGCGCCTTAATTATTAACCTTGGGTGAAATGCAATTAGCGAACTTGAGTCAAGTTCGACTTAAACTTTACATTGTAACCAATAGCGGCAGAGTATTTTTTGAGGGGAAAACCCATACTCTGCCGCTACAATGTAAAGTTCAAGTCGAACTTGACTCAAGTTCGCTAATTGCATTCCACCCTTAGTCGTGTTTCAAAAAAGAGGGCGAATATTAGCGATTTTGGTATATTTTTTTGACACTTCAACATCAAATTAGAGAACTTTCCTTTGGTTTTCAGGTCTTTGTTTTTATATGATTCTTAATCAGGATAATGTTCTCTATCATAATCAAAAATAAAATTAGGGGGGAGAGATGTAAACTAGCTATATTATTACAAATACTGATCATTGAAGTTAATATATTGAAAATTAACAATTTATGTAACTACTTTATTTTATAGATTTTTGGTACTCTTCAAAAAATTCTAAAATTTTAAATTATTTGATAAAGTCTGCTTATTTTCCTCAAACCAATCGACGAGAAAAAGTTTCAGAATTTAAACTGGTAATGGTAAAGCTTTGAAAAAAGTTATTTGTTAATGATAGTATCATTGTAAAAAGGGGCTGTCGAAGTTCAAATTTTTCTAAAGTTTTTTTTAAAGTTTGTCAATACAGTCTAAAGACAAGGTCTTAGATATTTTAAGAGACTCATCTGGCTGGTTTGATGGCACCTTAATTGATATAGCACAAAGTTTGTTTTTATATCAGTTTTCTAAAATATTTTGGTTTCCAAGTTTAAAATATCTGTTTTTTTTGCATTTTTAGTTGTTTTAATTCTGGTGTTTATTCAGAAAGTTTCAGTTTTATGCAAATGAATGATGTTAGAAAATCATATTGGGCATTTCAAAGTAATGTGTCCCGATGTTGTTTCACATTGGAAGTGTGTTCAGTTTTATGATTCACTCTTTAATAGTTTAAGTAAAGATGATGCGCCATTATTAGTGCATAGAGTTGCACATGAAAATGATTGTGTTGTTTCTCAAAAGGAAATGCAATGGCTTTGTGTAGCAGTATCAACCTAAGTTTAATTATATAAAAAGATAATGACATGAGGTAACATTACCTGAAATGTATTGAGAATGGTAAATTAGAGATGTTTCCTTTTGTTACAGTGTTATACTGTCATAAAGGTGTGCCTTTAGTACTATCATTGTTGTGAATGTATCCTATTATTTCTGCTGTTTTTGTTTTTATAACTTATTTGAATATTTAAATTCAATCATTATACATAAATACGTTTTTTTGTTTTTTATTGTTGGTTTGTTTATGTACCTTATGTTTTAGTTAATTTTTAAAAAGTTCATTACTTATTTTATTTTTGCAAGTGTCTTATAGATGTCTAAAGTTATAAAATTGGCTAATTTAGGTCAACTATTACTTGTTTTCTTTTTTGTTATTGGCATGATGATTCGTTTTGCTCACTTTGTAGTTGTTTTTTTCTTACCGTCATCAGTTATTCATTTTATCAACTAGGGTTACCAATATAAGATAGAGTTAATAGGTACAGTTATTTAAGTCAGCTTTTTATTTAGATACATTTGTTGCAATTATAGCTACTATTACAATTACACCAAAAGTAGTATTTAAAAATATGGCTATGTAATTTTTAATTATAATGAGATATTTTATCAACTTTTTATAGAATATTGTGAAAGTATAGACTATTCTTGTATGTTGAGACCATGGCTGTTTTAACATTTTTAACATTGATATGATTTAAAAATTCAAATCTTTCTGGCTCACAGTTAGAGTTCATTTTGTAAATCAATTTATTGACATATATTAATCAATGCATTTATTAAGTTATTTGTAAAAAGGGCAAAAAGTGGCTTCACTTTTCGGATCGAAGTTAGACATCTAGTTATACCAGGGATGGACAAATAGCGGCTCGCGAACCGCATGCGGTTCTTTTCGAAAGTTTTATTGATTTACTTATATTATTTTATTATATTATATTATTTTATATTATTATATTATATTATTTTATATATTATATTATTTTATTGATTTACTTATATATTGATTTATTTATATAATAAAAACTTGAATTATACATAGCCGGAAGACATGTTTGAAAAATGGATATAGCAAAAGGTGACAATAAAGCACTTCACAATAAAAGTAAGAAAAGAAAAATTGAAAATGAGAACAGATCATTTTATGGTGATTGGACAGAAAAATACGCATTTATTGAAAAAGAAAATAAACCTATGTGTTTAATTTGCAATACTGAACTAGCTCATGATAAGACATGTAATGCTAAACTTATCTATCAAGAGCATTTAGCAGCAAAAAATTTTAATTTTCCAATTGTTTTTAAATCAGTGCTAGAGATTGTAAATTATATTTGATCTAATGCAAAAAATCACAGACAGTTTAAAAATTTCCTTAGTGAATTCGATCTTGCTGACAAACCAAGTGACTTGTCGTTTTACTGTGCTGTAAGGTGGCTTTCAAGTAGTGACGTTCTTTATAGGTTTGTAGAACTATTAGAACCAATTAAATATTTTTTGCTTGAAAAGCAGAAGACTATTGAAATCTTTGACGATGTGAATTTTTTGCAAGATCTTTTATTTTTAACTGATGTAATGCAACATTTACAAAATTTGAATTTGTTGCTTCAGTGAAAAGAAAAAAATATATCTGATCTTGCTCAAACTATACTTAGTTTTCAAAAAAAATTGCTCTTTCAGAAAGAAAGAGCAATTTTTCAGAAAGATCTTACCTTAAAAACTTTTAATCATTTTCCTTAAATGAAAATGGTTGCTGTAATTGTGTTAATTCATAATCCTAATCCTATAGTTCAGTATGATGATCATAAGATTGAATTATACCGGGAAAAACTACAGAATTTATTCGAAGATTTTCAAAACATGTTCAAAGATTTGTATGCTTTTAAATCATCATTAGCATTTTTAGTAAACCCTTTTTTAATTGATATTATTAGTGAGGGTTGTCCAATACCAGAAAATATACTTGAAGTAACATCTCAATTTGAAATAGAATTACTAGATCTCCAAGAAGATCAAAATCTTAAAATGCTGCATAAAACACTAGCTTTATTAGATTTTTGGAAAATGGTTCCTGAAGTTAAGTATCCCTAACTAAAAAGGATTAGTATAAAACTTATTTCAATATTTGGTTCAACATATACATGTGAATCTTTATTTTCGACTATGAAGTTTGTTAAATCAAAGTATCGTGTCAATCTAACTAGTGAACATTTGTTACAGTTGCTTAGAATATCAACTACAAGCTTGAAACTAGATTTTAAAAAACTTACCAGTAGTGTTGTCTTAGTGCCTAATAATTTATAGTAAATTATGCAAGTTATTATACAAGAAGAATTTTCTAATGGTCTTTTACAAAAAATAATTGATATTATAAAAAGAATTCTCTCTGTTATGTCTATTTTTTGCTGAATGATGAAAAGATATTTTTCAATTGTAAAAATAAAAGTAATTTGAACTTAATTGAAGTTCATTGAAATTTTTTTTTATTGTGTAGTTGTTTATTTATTTGATATTTAGCAGTTTTTAGTAACTGATGTTATTAAGTGGTTATAAGCAAGTTTAATTCGAATAAAAGCAAGTTTAATTCAAATACAAATAATTTTTTTTTCTCAAAAAAACCTTTTATCTTTAGATTTTTACATCTTGCTTACAATTATTTGTATAAGGAATATTATGGTTGTTGTAATTGTGTTAATTCAAAAAAAAATTATGATTTAGAGATGCTTTCTCAATTTTTCTACAAATGGTTTTCTAATGTGAATAAAAAGGAATCAGATTATTAGCTAAGTTTACATTTAAAAAATAGCTTTTACTTTCTTTATTGTAAAAAAAACTAAATACTAAATATAAATTGTGTATATACTAAGTTTATTTATAAAAAGTTCAATTTCCATTTAAAAAATCAAAACATTAATGTATAAAAAATCTAAATTTACATTCGCTAATTGTTTTTTTTTAAGATGAAGTTGGCATAGCAACATATTTATTGCGGCTCTTCGGCCACGTCATTATGCGGCTCTCGCGTCTAAAATTCTGGCCAGCGCTGAGTTATACAATATATCATTGGCCTGGGTTAACAAAAAATGCCTTGATTGTTTAAGTTGTCTACTTATTTAACGATCTACTTATTTAACGTGACTTAATACGTTAAATAAGTATCCGTAAACTAAGGCATGCGCAGAATATCATTTTGTCTAAGTTAACTATCTACTTATTTAACGTGACATCGGCTGATCATAAAACGAACATGGCGAATCATTGGAATATGAACGGCATTACTGGTGCAGTGGTACCGGTCATCAGCCAATGAATCCCATGCATGAACCAAACATGGAGAGTTTGCTGGGTATATATATATATATATATATATATATATATATATATATATATATATATATATATATATATACATATATATATATATATATATATATATATATATATATATATATATATATATATATATATATATATATATATATATATATATATATATATATATATATGTGTGTGTGTATGTGTGTATATAAGTATATACAAATTTATGAAAAGTTAAGTTCTATTATTAACTGTTGAACTATGAACTTCCCTGGAGCATGTTTTTAGCCAATAGTATTGCAAATATGTTTTCTTCGTTTGATGTCGCCAAGTCACTTTGTTATTGTTAGCACTGCTAAGTCTTCAATTAAGATTTTATTTTTCTTGACAGGAGTTTTGTTTTCAGTTTCCCGTCTGTTAGTTACGATAATAAGCTGTCAACTTCTTAAAATAAATTTTTTATTAACTTATCAAATATAGTAAGATACTTATCTATCTTTTTTCTTTTTATATCTTAATGTGTAATTACACTAAAAAGAATTTTTTTACACTATATATTTCTGTTTATTATTGTTAGATTAATTGGATATACTTTTTGTGCATGTTTATCTCTATATCTCAATTTTTTCTAAAAATTATTGGTGTTGCCTAAATTTGGAAGGGGTGTGGGAGATTGGCTTTTATGTAGTGAGGTCCGTTTTATTGCAATAATGACTGATATGATGTTGGCTACAGGCGATGATAAAGATAGCTCTGACGAGCGATGCTAGCCATTTTTATCAGGCTCTCCGAAACATCATTGGTTATTATATTGTAGCCCCGAAGATGGAGTTTCACCTAAATTATTCCACCACTTAATTTCAATTGGATCTTACAACAACAATATTTTTATTATCTTTCTACTTTCCGATGTTTTCATATGTATATGTATATATGTATGTGTGTATGTACGTATATAGGTAGTATGTATATGTTCATATTTGTGTATGTATGTATGTATGCGTACCTAAATTTTAGTCTAAGTTACTTACAGAAGAGCATTTGCCATAAAGCAATTCTAGACAAATAGGCACCAACCAAAGATCAGTCCCATGAATTAAAGATTAAATTTTAGACTTACCTATTGAGAGATGCAAAAGTTATATGCTTTACAGCCAGCTAGGTTAGTGGCGTTAGAGCTAATTCATTCAGAGCTAAGTAATGAGCTTTAAAGTCCCGAATGACAACAATATTGGCAGAGGGGTAAAGAGAAAGAGAATGGTTAATTTAATAAGAAATTACTCCTAAAAGAGTTCAGTCTTGAGAAGAGAGAGAACGATAAAGAACAAAGAGTGAAGAAATGCTATGTGGAAGCACATAAAAGAATGTTAAAGAACTTAAATCTGATTTCTCAACAAAGAGGTAAGTTGATGCGTAAGTAAACACCCAAGCCAAGCTTGTGACTGTTAGATTCTTTGTGAATCAAAGAATAGAATTCATCAATAATGAGATCTGACGAAGGAACAGTCGATTTAAAATTAGTCTAACAAAGAGAAAGTCTGGTGAATTTTGAAACAGTTAGGTGGTGGTAATGGATATATTGAAACAGTTAGGTGGTGGTAATGGATTTTTATGTTTAATACTTTTGGTTACTTAGGGCGTGATTTAAGTTTAAAGAGAGTTTGAATTATTCATAAATAGAGCACGGCATCCAAAGCAATAAGCCATGCAGCTGTCTCAGTTCTGCTAATTAACCTAAAATCGTAACTTAAGGCTCCTTATGTGGCCTCAACAATGCACACCAAAAGCAGAAACAGGGACATCATCCATTCACAAAATGGCACTATTAATACTCTGATATTTTACAGCTGTTGATAGAATCAATCTCTCTGAGAGCTACCACAGAGTTCGGGAAACCTTACAACCAGCCGGCTTCAAAACCACTAAACTGAGTTTAAGGTGCTCCCAAAAGTCCTTACGGTCTTATCACAGAGCACAGTGGAAGATTATTTAACTAGAAGTTTGCGTCTCCTTCCTTTGTTGCTTAATGAGCTAGAGCCGGCATTATATATATATTGTATTATATAATATATTTTATATTATATAATATATATTAAATAATACTTATTTTATAATGCACATATATATATATATATATATATATATATATATATATATATATATATATATATATATATATATATATATATATATATATATATATATATATATATATATATATATATATATATATATGTTGACCATCAATATAAAAATAATTTTGAGCCCAAAAATTTTAATGTCACGTGACTTTAGAGGTCCCGCCAGTCAAATTTGTGTATAAAAACATAGCAAACTTCAGGGGTCTGGCGGGGACCTTTAAAATTAAGACGGAAAGCCAACTTTTCTTCTATATAGTATATTTTGGACTACTTATTTATAATTGGGTAGAACCAAAAAGAAATACGGTGGTATTTATTCCACATGATGTGGAGAAAGTGGCAAAAAAAACCCGTTTTTTAAACATAAAATGACGCACTACTATGTATAACTGACGCTAGTTTATTCTTCATATTTAGGTTAAATTTTGAAAAATAATATTGGAACTAAGCATTCATAATGTTTATATACAAGGGGCATGTCAATAGCTACCCGCCCCTCACCTTATTATTGGAGATTTATACTCCCTCGTCCCTTCTTCGATAGAAGGGAGGGGGGGGGGATTTTATATGATTTTTTAAATAATATGATTTCATAAATCATATTATTTAAAATTACTTTATTTTTTTTAGAAAAAAAGACAATATAAACATTAAATTATGATAATATTTTGATTCCTGAATAGTTTGGAATATTTATTTGTTTTAGCGGTTTTATAAACTAACATATGTCGTATTTGCGGAAGACATATTGTCGTAATTTTACATTCTGTGTGTGTATGTTGTGTATCTTTAACAATCTATAAAAGGTATACTATCTGCGGTTATATGCAAAATTATTATTGTAAAATACATGTGACTTAAACAAAGAATGAATATCAATTGTTTTCTTTAATCAAATTACTGTTTAGAAACCAAGATGCCAAAATCGACAAGACTTAAAACAAGGGCATATCTTTTTGAAGAAGAAGATTTTAAAGAAAATCTTCCAGAAATAATGTTTTCAACAAATACAGACATTATTCTCTACTTTCAGTTTAGACCCATTTATAAGGTAGGCCAAACAAAATTTAATTCATATTAAAGGAACAGGTTACCATAAACACACCACAAAATTTGGATAATATAATATTTTCTAAACCTGTTATATATATATATTGTTAAAGGAAGCATATCACTGAACTGATCAACAGCTGGGAGAATTTAAAGAAAAGTAAGTGTAAGAACTCAAAAAAAGCAGGAATAGCTAGACAAGATTTCAAAAAAAAGTTAACCTCAGAAACCAGTGATATAAATACCAGCATAGACTCAGATTGTTCGTTTGATTTCGATCAGCCAGGTCCAAGTAATCACACACCACAGTTAGCCAAGGGTTTTGTAAAAGATATTGCCATGACTTCAGTTTCCAAAAATATTTCCTCCAGAGATTTGCTGCATGTGTGTACAGATTTGGTTGTTAGTTCAGGTGAAAATGTTGAAGACTTTTTACTGTCTCAATCTACTATTTGGCGGGCACAAAAGAAAACCATGCAGCAAAATGCTGCAAAGCATTTTTCCCCATAATAGCTCACTTTGATGGAAAAATTATGGAAGATATTACTAATGGAAAAAAAGAAAAAAGAGACAGGTTTGCTGTTTCAGCTAATATTGATGGAGACATTAGGCTTCTTGGAATTCCAGCAATGGAGCATGTGCTGGAGCTGCTCAGTATGAAGCTTTGTATAATGTACTGAAAGATTATGAAATGCGTGACGATGTGAAGGGACTATGTTTTGACACAACTGCCTTAAATGCTAGAAGACATTCAAGAACCAATATTAGGTTCAGTCAAAGACAGGAATCTATTTTATTAGAGCTTGCCTGCAGGAGGCATATATATGAACTTTATCTCAACATTTCTGGGAGCAAATTACCTCAGGAAAAACAGCAGCTTCAGAAAATTTAATGTTCAAACGGTTTCAGACAAACTGGAATGACATCAAGGAAACTGTTGATTCTTCCATTTTAATAAGGTTTGATACCAATTCCATCAGAAATATTTTCTTGGCAACCCAGATTGAGGAAACTATCCAGTTGTGCAAAGATACATTAAACACTGACATATTTCCAAGAGGGGATTATAGGGAGTTATTGGAACTTACCCTGATGTATCTGTATCCTAAAATATTTTTCAAAGTTCGAGCTCCAGGCTGTGTTTCTCATGTTAGGTTCATGTCAAAAGCCATTTACTACTTGAAGATTCAGATATTGAGTACACATCTGCCCTATGATTTGACTGCTACCCAAAATAAAGAGTTTAAAACAATGGGAAAATTTATCTTGATTTTCTATTCTGTTTGGTTTCTAAGAACTTCATTGCCCTCAGACGAACCGTTTCAGCAAGTAAAAGCCTATTGGCAAATGGTGCAGTGCAAAGAATATATAGAGAAACGCGACTCTGATTCCAAGAGAGTTCTAAACGGAATTGAAAGTTCAATGATGTCAATGAAGAGACACACCAGGTACTTAGATGAAACTTTGGTTCCACTTGCTCTCCTAGACCCTACCCTTCCTGATGTGGAGAAATAAAACATCGCAAAAACATAACTCTCCAAACCAGTTCCTGACCATTTTCAGCATTCAGAGAAGTCAAACTTGATAAACGAGTTAAAATTTCAAAAGAAGTGCCACCAGGACTTGCTCCATTAATTGGAGAGAACTCTTGGTTCATCTTCAGTTTATTAAACCTGAAAAGAATGGAGGACAAACTTTGTTTAAACTATCCTGCTCCTATGTGGTGCTATGTTGACCAGTTCAAAACATTCTCCAATTTTGTAAGTAAACTTGAAGTGGTGAACGATTTTTCTGAAAGGGCTGTAAAACTTGTATTAGAGTTTGTGAACAAAGCTCACAATGAGGATGATCGTCAAAAACTTATACTAGCTGTGCAGCAAAGACGAGATCACCTCCGTGGATCAGAAACCAAGGAACAGTTGCAGCTAGCGTTAGAAGCAATAGGAAAGCAGAGAAAAAAATAACATGATTTATATACTACATTTATGCATTGCAATATATTATATTATATTTACTTATCATGAATTTAATATTTATATTGCCAAATGATGTTTTTTTTTTGCTAAAGAAAATAAAGTAATTTTAAATAATATGGTTTTTAATAAAATTTAAATAACTTCGCCCCCCTTCCCTTCCAACAAAGAAGGGATAGAGGGGGTATAAATCTCCAAAAATAGTGTGAGGGGGGCGGGTAGCTATTGACATTCTATATAAACATTATTAATGCTTAGTTCCAATATTATTTTTCAAAATTTGGCCTAAATATAAAGAATAAACCAGCGTCAGTTATATATACCATATAGAAGAAAAGTTGGCTTTTCCGTGTTGATTTTAAAGGTCCCCGCCAGACCCCTGAAGTTTGCTATGTTTTTATACACAAATTTGACTGGTGGGGACCTCTAAAGTCATGTGATATTAAAATTTTTAGGCTTAAAACTATTTTTATATTGGTGGTCAACCATTACAGGTAGGACCAACTTGATTTTCAAAAATTCGTCAAATATGAATCACCCTAATATATATATATATATAAACAGAGACTGCCTTTGAACTTTGGAGGCCCTGGGCAAGATCAAAATGTGAGGCCCCCTTGAAATGATAAAAAAATTTTTAAATTAATATTATTAAATTATTATTATAGTCATGACTTCATTGAAACTTGACTTTACGAGCTTTAATATTAGCAAATGTTTTAACTAATGCACTAATATCTATGCTCTTTAACTCGTCAATTTCAATTGATATCTCAGCTAAGCCTGTAAGTCTGCACTGTGACATATTCGACCTTAAGTAGGTTTTAATTAATTTAAGTTTTCTGCAGAAGCAATAGTGAGTGTCAATGTCAATAAAATTCGCAATGCTATAACTAAATTTGGAAAAGATTGTTCGTAGTGATTTTCTAAAATAAACTTAATCAGTGCCTTACGAAGCAATTTTTCTGGAACCATAATGGATATTGCTTTGATTTCATCAAATAATTGATTTGAAATCACATCTGAATGTCCATCTTCAGTTAAGGCAACCTCTAAATCCTTGCTATGTTTCTTAAGTGCTTCAGTATTTTGGGTGACTTTTTTTCAGTATTTTGGGTGGAATTTTATATAAGAATCCAAAAAGATCAGAAAGTTCTTTCAGTTGATTAAATCAACTTGTTAAAGATGATAGCACTTGATCTACCAGTACATTGAAAACTTCCACCACATACTGTGTTTCTAGATTTAAAACTGGTTCATCTGCAGATTCATAGGAAAAAAGAGTTTTTTTCTTTCGGGGACGAACTTTGTTTTCAGCTTCAAACTGAGGACTTACTTCTAATTTTTCTGCAATTTCCATAGCAAAAAGTTTGGCATCCTTAAATCCTTTATCCCAAAAGTCATTAAAACACTTGAGTAGTTGGTCAATTTCGGTTTGTGCTGTTGATAGATCATAGTCTGGAGACTGCATTTTTTTACTGACCAAATTTACTTGAAATAATATGTCATACCATCAAGCTTACCATGAATGTAAATTTGGACATTTGCTTGGCAAGATTATTTGCCTGAAATTTGGTAGATGCATCATACTCTGAACTCTTAGCAATTTCAATTAGAACATCATAAACTTTGGAATATTCATATTTTAATGTCTTTAAGCTTTCCACTCGAGACTCCCATCGAGTATCAGACAGTGGCTTCAAAGTCAAAGTTTGCACTGATTTTATTAAAATGGCCTATCTGATATTAGAACCTGAGAAAAAGTTATAAACTTCTTGTACCAAACCAAAAAATGACACTGCTTTTAAAGAAGATTTTGCAGCATCACATACCATCAAATTCAAACTGTGGGCACTACATGGCACAAAAAACGCTCTTGGGTTAATGTCTCTTATTCTTTTTTGCACTCCAGAATGAATCTCTTTCATGTTTGCTTCATTATCATATGATTGACCTCGACAATTTAATATATCTAGACCTACTTCTGTCAAATGTTTCAGGAAAGTTTCTGTTAAAACTTCACTGGTTGTCCTATTTACATCAACAAATCCAATAAAATGCTCTTCAACTGCAAATAATTTGCAGTTGTAAAATCTAAAAACTAAGGTTAATTGTTCTTGGTTACGTACTGGTTTACGTAAAGTTACGTACAGACGTAACTCACCAAGAACAATTAAAAGTGCAATCCATAATTATTGAATAATATTTTGCATTCTGACAATTTAAAGTTATAGATTTCTTTATCTCTGAACCCAAAAGTTGAATAATTTGATTTTGAATGTTTTTGCCAAGATCGTGATCACTTACTTCGTGTGATTTAATTTTTCTTAGATGCTCTTGAAGTATTGGATCAAATTCTGAAATCATTTCAATCAAGCCCAAAAAATTTTCATTGCCTTTAGAAAATAATTTATCAGTGTGTCCTCGGAATGTTAAATTGTGAGAGGGAAGAATTTTTATAACTGAAATTATTCTCTTCAAAATGTTTTGCCAATACTCCACTTCTAATTTGATTTTTTTTAAGTTGCATTCATTGACAGTCTAATTTTTCTTCATTCTTGCAGTCAAATCCATCCACTTTATAAAACATCCCTTGTGGTTTACGGACTTCTCATGGTCCTTGAGATCTGATGTTATATGTTTCCAATCAGAATATCCATTTTCAGTTAATTTTGGGCTCTTTTTTCCGATAGAAAATATTTTGCAAGGAAAACAAAATATGCTGTTTGAATGCTTGGAATAAACTAACCATTTTTTTTTCATAGGTTTCCCCATTTGGAAAATGCCCTTTATAATACATCACAGAGAATTTCCGTCCATGGTCATCTTTTGGAAAATCTTCCTCCTTCAGTTTTATAGGACCTTGTTGAACCAGAATTTCTCTAAACGAATTCATTAAGATTTTGGGCCAAAGAGCAGGATCCTCAATTCTGAAATGTAACAATTAAGGAAATTAGAATCGGATCTTTCATAAGAGAAGAAAGATTTATACAATAGATTCTCGATTATCCAACTAATACGGGACCAAGGGGTGTCGGATAAGAGAAAAAATTTTCGGATAACAAGGATATGGAGAATGAAAAAAAAAATTTATATGCATTAGTAGGTTACAGTTCTTAATGTGATTGTGCGTATTTATATTATTTAAATAACGCAAAACAAGGCAAAAATATGCAAAATATCAATAGAAACTATGAAAAGGAAGGGTAAATTAACAAATAAAATAAAAAAAATGGGAAAATGAAATTCTTTTCGGATAACCAAGTGACGTATAACAGGGACTGTACTGTTTTCATACAAAAATAATTTCCTTCTTACTGTGATGTTGATGGAAACGTAATATTTTCTTCAACAAGATTATTTTCTGGAACATAGAGGGGCTGTTGATCATCCTCGGGTTGAGGGCCATAAATCTCATTATCATTTTCTTCAAGCTGTATTGGACCTAAATCGACTTCTCTATGATGATGAGGTAAGGTATATGGATCATCTTCAAGCGCGGGAAGATTGTCAAGATCATCTTGAGGTTGTGGATCTTCAAGATGAGGGGTATCATCAGGATGAGGACGATGTGCAACTTTAGAAGTAGCGATCTCTTGAGTATTTGCATCACTCAGTAGCTTAAGGTGACGCAAAATTGAATGCTTCTGAGTAGCGAGGTATATACTTTAGAAATAGCGATCTCTTGAGTATTTGCATCACTCAGTAGCTTAAGGTGACACAAAATTGAATGCTTCTGAGTAGCGAGGTATATACTAAGACCACTCATTTTTTAGTTGGTTTCTTAATCTTTAAATTAAAATTAAGAAGATTCTAATTGACATATTAAATTTTTTTTTAATATCTTGTTAATTAAAACATACGGATTAAAGTGGTATAATTTTTTTAATCTAATTCTAATTAAATAGCGTTTAACTTATTAAAAAACTGATGAGTACTTATAAATCTTCTTTAAATAAATTGGACAAAATTTAACGACCACTTTCAAATCTTTAATTTGCACTTATTAAAAATAATAATCCATTATTTTTTTTAACTGTCTTAATTGCTTATTACGTTGGCTATAAAATAAAATGTCGAAACCTGAGTTTCGATATCAAATAAACATTTATTTTTTGAATTGCAATAAGGATATAAAAATATTGCAAAAATGCGTGCAAAGATCGAAGAAAAAGACAGATACGCGGCTCTTGTATTAAAAGAAGAAGGCTATAGCATCAGACAAATAGCAGAAAAGCTCGGAAGATCTCACTCTTGCATTATTAACATAATTCAACGATACAAAGAGACCCGGTCAATTAATGATAGTCATAGGACTGGACGCAATAAAATTTCAAATGACCGTGATGTTCGCTCGTTAGTAAGATTAATGAAAGAAAACAGACAAGCATCATCTACAGACTTGTCTACGAAATGGACACTGTCAAATGGTCTGAAAGCAAGCCCTAGAACTGTTCGAAGGGTCCTCCACAATTTAAATTATTTATGGCGCACTGCTGCAAAAAAACCACGCTTAAATAAAAAACAAAAATTTGCCAGGAAAGAGTGGTGCAAACTACATAAAAATTGATCAACAGATCAGTGGAGCCGTGTGGTCTTTAGTAATGAAATGAACGTTGAGGTAGACAACAGAAAAGGTCGCGTAATGTTGCGTAGACTTCCAAGCGAACGGTTCGATGAATCATGCATTTTGAAACCAACAAAACAAGGCAGTGGTTCAATAGGCATTTGGGCCTGTATGAGTGCCTGTGGAGTTGGCGTTTTTCATTTATTCAATGGTAGACTCAACAAAGAAAGGTACATCGAAATTATGGAAAATTCGCTTATTCCTAGCATTGATTTGTGGCAGTTGCATGATGGATTTATTTTCCAGCAAGATAATGCGCCGTGTCATAAAGCGCATGTTGTTAGCGATTGGTTCAATTCTAATAAAATTCAAGTGCTTCCATTGCCTGCCAATAGTCCAAACTTGAATCCAATAGAGAATTTATGGTCGTGGCTTGATCACAAGCTTGGTAAAGATCAACTTTACAATTTGGAAGATTCGAAATCTTCTATCTCTCATCATTTGAAAAATGTGCCTGATGAAGTAATTAAAACTTTAATGAATTTCATGCCAGAACGAGTACAAGAGTGCTTGAAAACCAATGGATGAACAACACGTTTCTAAATTATTTCTTTATTGCTTTTTGAAATATTTTTGAAACTGGTCATAAAATTTTGTCCAATTTTTTTTGCCATTTATATTTTTTACTAGTCAGTTTTTTAATTTTTTAACATTATTTTGTAAAAAAATTATAAATTCTTTTATAATAAATATAAAATACAATAAAAATTCTTTCTAAAAATGTTTTTCTTTTTTTGATACCTTTTTTCAAAATAAAATTATACTAAGGTTAAAAATAAATTTTGAAAAAAAATGAGTGGTCTTTAATTTTTAGCCACCGCTGTATATATATATATATATATATATATATATATATATATATATATATATATATATATATATATATATATATATATATATATATATATTTGATATACCTACCATCGAAGTATTAAAGAAGCAATTACTTTATTTTGATTGAGATTTTTATGGTGATACTATAATTCAAACAGTTGCTAAAAACCAATTAATTTTCAAAAACCAATCAACTTTTAGAAGCTGCAATTTTAACTTACTGCTGAGATGTAGGTCTCTGCCTCGAGACTCTGACTCGAGATATTTAATTGTCTTGATCTTGGTATTGGTCTTGAAGCCTAAAGTCTTGGTCTTAGTCTTGAAAACCTAGAGTATTGGTCCTGGACATCTACTGGCTTTTACTTTCTTGATTCTTACAAAAAGTATCAACTCAAGGATTATATTATTATTAATATCAGTTATTAATAACAAACCGTAGATCACTGCAACTTCCGCTCTCAATTAGAGTCTTGATCTCTTGGTTTGGGTCTTGAAGCATTCGGTCTTGGTCTTGAGCACAAATGTCTTGGTCTTAGCCTTGGCCTTAACTGTCTTGACTACATCTCTGCTGAGATGATTATACAACAAAGATTGCAACACCATTTTAAACTTTATCAGCTTCATTCTCACGGTCATTTAGACTTATCGAAAAAGTGAAAAGTTATTGCGTATAATAATACGCAAGCGCAGTACATTTAAAATTTTACAGAATTTTAAAAATGGCTATGGTCACAGCACTTCGAAAACCATTCGTTGACAACAGATCATTTGTCTAATTTTCAGTTATTAAATGCGCGTCTAACTAATTATTAAATTGAAATTATTATAAAATAAACTTAAAGTTACATAGAAAAATGTTTCAAATAAAATAAAAAACCTCTCAATGTGAATAAAATCCTTTTAGCAAAAGCTACTTTAGTGTGGTTTGTTTAGAATTTTTGGAGCTTTTTTAAAAACATTTTGAGCATAGAAATTTTTTTATACTTCTTTTTTTAGGTAAATATAACTTTAATCTTTTTTTTACTGTTTACTAATATCAGGATTCATTTTTTTTTAAAGGTTTAGAAAAAATTTAGATTTAACCTTTTGTACACAGTAGTTAAGGACCTTACCAATTGCGAAGGTTATATTCATCGATAAATTTTAAGTTTCATACAATAATCTTTTAACATTCAAAAGTTATGACAATATAAAATTTGTAAACCCCTCAAATTAAGGGGGATTTAAATTTTTTATGGTCATAATTTTTGAATGTTAAAAGATTATTGTATGAAACTTAAAATTTATCGATGAATATAACTTGTGTTTAGAATAATAAAAAATATATTTTGTAGACTTTTGTACTCTCACATTTGGGGTAAATGTGGCTAAAAAAATTTTTCCCAGGCTCCAATCATCACAGTTTTTTGCAAAGCATCCTTATTTGACATAAGTTTAAACATAAAAATGTTTGGCGTTTGCTCCATGTCAGGAAGTTAGCAAAAAAAATCTCAAACACCAAAAAATGCTTGATCTGCCCCTGATATATATATATATATATATATATATATATATATATATATATATATATATATATATATATATATATATATATATATATATATATATATATATATATATATATTAGGGATGCAACAAATACTTTGATAATTCAATATATTGTTCAATCAGTTTCGACATGATAATGTACTGACACAGATCGATTATTCTATAAATTTATTTTTTCGTTTCCAACCTTGGAGTGCATGTGCATTTATGATTTAGATAAAAACAACTGTTGTTTTTATCTAAATCATAAATGCTGGTAAAATCTTTGTGTTGCCATATGATAATTAATTTGCTCCTAATTTAAGCAAAGTATTTTATATGGGCGACAAATAATTTTAATATTGCTTTTGTGTGTTTTTTTTTGAGTACCTATCAAGTATTGATGATGCTAACTAGAGTTTGTTTTTAATATATTTTGAGTTTCATTAAAAACAACAACAAAAATTTGTAAGTCTGAGTATCAAAAATGTCGTTGCATCCCTAATATATATATATAATATATACATATTAAATATTTATAGATATTATATATAATACATACAATAATATATACACACATTTATACATATATGCATATCAATTCTCTCTCTCTCTCTCTCTCTCTCTCACACACACACACACACACACACACACACACACACACACACACACACACACACACACACACACACGCACACACACACAACTTGTCATTTACAATATGTATTTAATATATATATGCCATATATATATTAAATGGCATCTAATATATATATATATATATATATATATATATATATATATATATATATATATATATATATATATATATATATGCCATTTAACAATACAATAAAATATACCATTAAACATTTAATATTACATTTAGATCAAAAGAACTCGAACATATGATCTATTGAAAAAATAACTTTTATACTTTCAAAAATAACTGAAATATTTATTTCAGTTTATTTTTGAAAGTAAGAAAACTTCGACTTTAAGGAAAAGTAGAAATTTTTCAAAACTATTTTGTTCAAAAGAAAAGCTTCACAATATAAGAAATCTTTTAAAGAAAAGTTCCGCAATAATAGAAGAGATTTTCTAAAACTTGTTTGCGAATAATGTTGATAAATAAGATTATTTCTTAGCTCAAATTTTGTTTTAGGTCTTTATTGCATATAAATTTTGAGAAGATGATGGGTTAAGTTTACCTTAGGTAAAAAAAGAAAAAAAACGCAAGGTTACAAAAATAGTATAAAGAAAGCTCTAACAGACTAACAGTCCATTTACTAGAAATTGCACCTTAAGCAACGCGCTTTACTTTTAAAATTGCTAAAATCAGTGTATACAACTATAGGACTAAAATATAGGACTAAATATAGGACTAAATATTGTATATATTAGTACTGTGGTTTATCCTCCTCCGGCTAATTGCCATATAGAGGCCACATTACCAAGGACCGCAAAGACAAGTTCGGCTCCAAAAGGATCGTCATAACCCGCTCTACGGACCAAGAGTAAAGTGATTCTAGGAAGAACGAAGATATGTTAGAGAGAAAGATAGAAGTAGTCGATTTAGAAAGATAGCATAAAGACAGCTGACAAGATTGCACGCGGTGTTAGAAGGTGCAATTAAAATTTGTTCGCGAATTAATTTTTAATCATCACGGAACAATTAAATATGTAATATTGTATATATGGTATCGTGGTTTATTCTCCGCCAGCTAGTTGCCTTGTGGAGACCACAATACCAAGGTCCGCAAAGACAAGTTCAACTCCCGAAGGAGTGTCGTAACCTGCTCTGCGGTCCAAGAGTAAAGTGTGTTTGAGAAGAACGAGGATACATTAGAGTGAAAGATAGAAGAAGTCGAGTTAGAAAGATAGCATAGAGAAAGCGGACAGGAATTGCACACGATCTTAGAAAGTGCAATAGTTTGGTAAGTCAAACCGACCGGGAAGCCGTTTCATGACATTGTGTTCATGATCCGACTTTACTTCCCAGTCAGGTATGTCAATTTTACAATTTTTAATATTGTATATATTGTATACTCTACTATATAGGACTAAATCGCCAAAGCGTTTTTAGTCCTATATAGTAAATAGTGTTACAAGATTACTTGTGGTGCAATAATTGTGGTTTGCAACTCGTTGATCCGACAATATAGGCTGCTAAGAAGAAATAGCAATTATTTTTGTTTTACATAATAAGTGTCATTATTTATATTATATTATTACATTATTTTTATTACTATTATATTATTTTGGCTTGTTCTACACGATTATTTGCATATTTAGTGGTATTTTAAATAATTAACTAATTGATAATAGCGTATGCAACATTTTATTGATTAATAAAAATAAAAGTGTTGGCGGTGAAACTGGAGGAGGGGTGAAACTGGCTCCCAAAAGTTTGTGTTGGCGGTGAAACTGGCTCCCAAAAGTTTGTGTTGGCGGTGAAACTGGCTCCCAAAAAAATCTGTTCTGTTATAAGATAGTTACTACATAACCAACATTTAATTTATTTTTTAATCTAACTTTCTTTTTTTAATTTCTTTTTCTTGTTTTTAAAATTTTAATTCACTGTTAAACTGTTTTTATTGTTTTCGTTTAAGTACAAAATACAAAATATGTAGATTATTGGGGAAATTTTGAAAGAAAAAAAGAAAATAGTAACATTCAATACAAACAATCAATCAGACGTGGTTGGGCGTTGTTAAAATCACCACAAGATATATAAGGTATTTATAAAAAAAGTCTATAAAAAAAGTATCTAATAATAAATGAGACTCCCACTACTAAATATTTTATAGATATGTTTTCATATAACGGTAAACGTAAACCAAGACCATTATCTTAAAAACCAAATATCAATATTATTCATATAGTTTGAATTAAGTTCGTACTTTTTTGAACTTATTATATGAAAAAAAAAATGAATAGATGACTTGTTAGTGAAAGGCAAGTATCTCTTAACTAAAAACAATTTAATAAGTTTTATTAAGATCTAGAAAAACATAACATGTACAAAGGTACTTGAACACATTTAACAAATTTAAAATAAAAAATTTTGTTAAAAATTTTTTTTTTTTAAAATTGATTATTATTATAAATAATTTGTAGACAGTATATCCAACTCCAACGCAAAGGATTTTTAGTATCTGTTACAAGCTATCTTGTGCCAGGATACATCTGTTACAAGTTATCTTGTGGCAGACTTTTTAGTATCTGTTACAAGCTATCTTGTGCCAGGATTTTGCGTAAAATACAGCAACCTCAATGTTGTTTTTAACGAATTCGTAACAAATGGTTTTTTTAAACGCATTAAGTGTAATATTTTTATAAGAAGCGGTTCAATTTATTGAACGTCGTTTATGATAGCAGTTTTACTCTAATTTACGCCCAAGTGTTTATGACATCGCTGTATTTAATTTTCTTTACGTTCTAAACTACGACCAAACGTTTTTAACTCTGCTTGAACGTCATTATAATATTTAGCATCCTTATTAACTTGCAAAAGTTTGCTTGAATGAAGATTTATTATTTCTATACATCTTGTCCAAAACCCTGAACGATCCCCATCAAGAAGAAAAGGTTTTAGCGGATAACTTATTTCATGTCCGTTATATGAATAACATATATAAAGTGTACTCATCATTATTGCTTTTAACTGATGAATAGAGCGTACCTTGGGAGGGATTACTTCTCTTAAAAGCATATATAAAACAATCATATTTGGTTGTGAAACAAAACCCATTTCTTGCCATCCTGAAAGAATAAGACTTTTGTCGACGTCTCTTACCCAACCAACAACTATAGATGGCTTTAATCCGTCTATATTCCTGCAGCGGAGATATATATAGCATCCAATGTATTTTAATGTTTCACTTAAGTTTAATATGCCATAAAAATGTTTTTCCGTTGATATGTTCAATTTAATTTTGATTTCTTGAGTCCGCACATCGATATATGTTGAGTTAATTGACTCTTTTACCGACTCCTTATTTTGTAAAGTCCATAGTTCTTTGTTTTTATTTTTTTTTTTTGAATCAACTTTTGCTTTGTTCCAATATGAAGGAACTTTTTCGCTGAAAAACTTGTTTTCTTTTCCAGTTAACGAAGGAAAGCATTCTTGTACAATGTGAAATTTTCCAAAAGGTGCGTTATTTTTTTTTTCTTCGGGAATGTTGTTATTATTTGTAATTTTAATATCATTCTTTAAATCTCGCACAGGATTTGTTAATATTGCACCCATTTAAATTTTTAGTTTATACCAGTTAAAACATAGTCAATAACAAGTCACAGACGACGCTTGTTTTTAAAGTTTATCCATGTTACGTTTTTCTCAAAGACTGGTTTGAGAGTGCAGATGTTTTTTTACATATATTGTACGAACTTTTATTCCGAGTTTATATTCTTTTGATTAATTTCTCTTTTAGCCAACCATAAACAAAATTCTTTGTATTTCTTTTTTAAATAAGTTCGACAGCTGATTTTATAATTTCTTCTCTTTTTTAAAGATTAATTTTTTTTTTCGTTATTCTCACCAAATATTTTGATCGTTATTCATAAATTTAACCACAGTTCAAATACTGAATTTAGCTACACATCAATTATATAGCTTCCATGGTATCGTATTTAATCAAGAAATATTCTTAAACACGGGGGGACAAAATTTTGTTACCAATGATCGAACGAAAAAATCAAATGACGTAGACGGTAGTTAAATGGACACAGTACAAACCGGAAAATATCCAATTTCCAGTTTGACTCCAAGACTTTGTTTTGCTAAAAATTTATCTAGCAAAGTAATTAAACTAATTAGTTCATACCCATTTTCACAGCGATATAAAAATTAGCAGTGTTTAATAATTAAGAAAGTAGAGAAAAGGCATTACTTTTTCATGCTTCCTTTTAAAAAACTAAATGATTTAGCCAATCAAACTGCTTTAAAACTTACTTAACCTATCGTAGTTAAATAAAATTCGCTTCCAGGGTTTTGTTTAGAAACCGCAGGTGTAAAATAATTTAATCATATTCATTACGGCTTTCGGCATAAACTTTGTGAATGGGCTGCATTAGTATTCAATTAGATAATTAATATTAAATTTTTAATTGAGCCGAACTTTGTGAAAACGTTTTATTAAATAATATGTATATAACTGTGGTTGATGTTTTTCAATTTGTGCTTTATGTGCTAACAATGGGTGAACTATAAACAAAAAAGTAAAAAAAAAAGCACTATTTTATAACGTGCTACAGAATTAAAGTAATTAAAATTGGAACTGTTGCTCGCAATGCCAAATGCATTATTGTTTGCAATGCCTAATGCACTATTGCTTGCAATGCTACAGTTAAAATTTTAAATTAACTATTTAGGTAAAAGTTTGAAATATTTTATAAAAAGACGAGAGTACACTCTCAAAAACATATATAAAAATACTATTTTTAGCTGTTATATTAAAACTAAATGACTAAATTGTATTTTAATATTTTAGTGCGCTGATATATTTAAAAAAAAAAAAAAAAAGAGAAATTTGAATTTAAAAAATTATGAATTTTTAAAACTCAAATTTATCATTTATTTTTTTTGACAAAATATATTTTTACATAGTAAATTTTTTTACATTGTATAAATATTTTTTTCATAACAGAAACTTTTAACAGAAAAAAATATTTAAATAAATGTTATCGAGAAAACATATTATAATTAAGTTATAATAAATTTAATAGAATTTTCACATTAGATGAAATAACATATGTAATCTAAACCTTAAAATATAACTAAATATTGTATATAACATAACTTAATATTGCATATAATATTCATACCTTATTGTATATAATATACATACATTACATATATTTAACTTATAAACATCAACAAATGATAAAATAAAGTGAAAATATTTTTTATATTTATATAAAATATAATTCTGCTTTATTTTACCATTCATTTGTTGATAAGCAAATTTATCCATTTAAGTTCATTACTTAAAAAATTAGAATGCACTTTTACCAAATTAATATCTATCAAAATCAATTGTTTATATTAAAACATACAGTGGTAGTTGCATCAATTTAAAAACTTTTTATAACTAATAAATTTAAGACTACAACAACTGGAAACTTTATTTGAAAAAATAAAAACCTCTTTATAGCATATAGGTATTTCCCCGCATATGCGGAAAATATCGAATAAGTACATGCAATTGTTGAAAAAAAAAACTCTTGATTAAAACATATTATTTAAACGATGCCCTGACATCAATAAATCACTTTACAACCAATGAAAATATTTCATTAGTTGTAAATTATTTCAAATTCTTGTAAGTTGGCTTACACTAGTTGGGTCAGTGAATGTGAAAGTCCAAGAACTGTAGCAAGACGCAACTAGTTTGAATTGAAAAACATCTCTACATTTTCAAAACAACAGGTGTTCTTTATTTGGGTTGTTTCGAAAACTACTAAACTATTTAATATATTTAAATAACATTTATATTAAATAATTATTTATTTTGTTTATATTAATAATATATTATTTAATAGTTATATTAATTATATATATCTAAATAATATTTATAACAAATTTAATAATAATAATAAAAAGAAAAAAGTAATAAAAACTCATTATCTTAACTTTTAATGTGGAACTATCTTGATATAACTTTTAATGTGGAACTATCTTGATATAACTTTTAATGTGGAACTATCTTGATATAACTTTTAATGTGGAACTATCTTGATATAACTTTTAATGTGGAACTATTTTGATATAACTTTTAATGTGGAACTATCTTGATATAACTTTTAATGTGGAACTATCTGGATATAACTTTTAATGTGGAACTATCTTGATATAACTTTTAATGTGGAACTATCTTGATATAACTTTTAATGTGGAACTATCTTGATATAACTTTTAATGTGGAACTATCTTGATATAACTTTTAATGTGGAACTAGGAATAAATCTTTTTTTTCCATTACTAATACTATGAAGAATCAAATACATTAATTATTTTAAAACTAATTAATTGTTGCACATTCTAAAATCCAGTTTAATATCTGTTCGCTTTCTATATGCTATCATTCTAACTCGACTACTTCTGACTATCACTTCAACTTACTTCGTTTTTCTTAAAACTCACTTACTTTTAGTCCTTTAGAGCGGGTTATGATGCTCTTTAAAGAGCTGAACGTGTCTTCGCAGGGTTTAGTATGTGGCCTCTATATGGCAATTAGCTAGAGGAGGATAAACCACAGTACCACTTCTTAATATTATGAAAAAATTGTTTGAAACCTATTATACTCAAAAAAAAAAAAAAAAAAAAGGCTTATGGTAGGCACTCAAAATTTTAAATTTCTCCATGAAAACTCTTAATCCCATGTTATTCAAACCGTCATTTTTTATTATTATATAATCATTTTTAAGAAAGTAGGTAACATGACTATTTTTAAATCAATCTTAAAACCTTGCTTGTTTGAAAACCAAACTTCAGTAAAACTGTCGCAAAGGACATGAGTAAAAATAAAAATACATTAGTAACGCACTTTGCTTCTTCCTCAGACACCGAACCCTATCCAATTGCCCATATATTCCGTGTGGCATTGGTTGCTAAGTCGTCCGACTAAAACTCGTAAAGCAAGCAATCTCGAATATTATAGAATTTATTGGATCTTCCTGAGGGGCATTTGCTTTTAAAAGTTACATTTTAAATGTCTTTTAAACGTGTTTTAAACATTCTAACGTAAATAACTTTTAGAAGACGTTTAAAAGTTTAAAAGACATTAAGATCGTAATTTTTAAAAACAAATATCCGTAGGGTTACATGCAACTCTTATCTGTCAAAGCACAAACTATAATATTAAATTTTTTTTATAGATAATGCGAATAATTTGAAGTCTTCATAAAGCGGCATTAGAAATTTTTTAAATATTCGTTCTTTAAATATTTCAAATCCTGTCTATCTTTAAACACAATATACTCCAAAAAATATCGGAAAGTTTCAATTTATTTTTTACTTTAGTTCCAAAAGAGTTACAAAAAAAGCTTAAAAATTTAAATTCAGAAGAAAATTTTATTTTATTAATTTATATATATGAATTAACCATTAACAAAAACAAAAAAAGTGTTCTCCAAAGTGAACAATCATATTTTTGTATCTTTATTTCTTTGAATCATTACGCCTTTATCGCTATGCATCACCTATGAAAACAGGCCTTAACAAATGTTTATTGATAATGTCTGTTTTGAAATAGTAGCGATTGCTCGATATTATGAAACTTTATTATTCAAAATTTAAATAAAAGTTCATAAATACAAAACAGTGAACTATAAAGAGAAAAAAAGCAAGAGAACAGACAATTTAAAAAGGAAATTTTATCAAACTAATATATTTTCTATAGTTTGATGCGGAATGAATTAATGACCTTATTATGAATAAAGTGTTTGTTTTTAATAAAGTTTATACGTTGTAATGTTATTGTTTTTTAAGTTTTTATTTATTTATTTGGGATAACTCGTTTATAACTTCTTTAAAACTTGTTTTAAACTAATTTCAATCAAACTAATAGTAAAACAACTAAATTATTAAATCAAATTTAATGAATAGTTTGTTTTTATTTTTTGTATTAAAAATACATACATATACTTTTTTTGCCGACAAATTTAGAGATTCAGGTCGGTGCTTGTAAGCTGCAGTAAAAGAAAGATAAGCCGCATTCCCAAATGACGACCTTTATTTCTAAGTCTGTATATATGTATATGTGTGTGTGTGTAAATATATATATATATATATATATATATATATATATATATATATATATATATATATATATATATATATATATATATATATATATACACACACACAAGATATTGTACTTTTTTATTAAAACTCAGAGAAACATAAAAAATGGCACAAAAGAAATGTTTAATGCTTATAGAAACGAGCCATAGTCAAAAAATGTGTTACTGATTGTTAGAACCAACGATTAATTAAAGACCTAATAGTACACGAATGCCAGAGTTTTAATAATTGACAGTTCAGTTTACATATTTAGGTTGCCTAGCAACCGTGCAGCTTAAATCTTCTAGAGTTGACAGGTTGCATCATTGCGCCAAACAGCATACATTCAAGGTTCATGTGGTTCTGGCTAAATATGCGACACTGGTTAGAAAGGAGGCATGAAATTCCTTGTTAAATTCCTAGTTAAATGCTCTTTAAGACCATTATGTCTTCTTGGAGCATCTTCCCAGCCAACACATGAAATCAATGTGATATTATTATGGTATCAAAAATTTATCATGCTTCGATATCAAATAATGTCTCATTAATGAGGTCATAATGAGATCATTACTTGATAAGAAGGTGCTCAATGTTCTTAAAGAACAGATGAATAATAAATTAGTAAAAACAATAATTTCTTTCTTCAACTTGTTTCACAATCATTAAGGAAGTTGTCGAGGAAAAAAATTAGATAAGTGTTTTTACTAATTTATACATATGTATATATGTATATACATACATACATAAATATAAATAAATATAAAGTGGTTGCAACTTTAACTCAAAATTGATCTTTAGCCATATACCAATTTAGATTTAACTCAATTATCGGCGAGTTCCGCCACATTCAACATGCGGTTTTCACCGTTGAAAACCTTTATTTTAAAAGCTTTCAAAAGTTTTTAGAGCTAATAAAAACGTTAAACTTTAAAAATCTTATTTTCAATTTTTAATGCTCCAAATATTTAACATATTTTGTTTATAAACAATTTATTGCAATCTTGTTACTGCTCTGCGTAGTTAAGGCGAATTAGTAAAACTCAAACTGAAAGTTTTAACGAAATCTCAGTTTTGACAATCTATAACTTAGGTGTTAAATGAAATTAAACAATTGAAAATTTATTTTTGTTTAGTTCAACGACATATATACGAATAACTACATTATTACAAACCAAAGCCTAGTTTGCCACAAACGCAGTTTAGCATTGATTTTAAACCTTTATTTATAAATGTATATTTGTTAATATATGTTGAATAATTTGTGTATTTTATATAAATGTTGTAAAGACTGTATAAAATCTTTAAAAATATTTTGAAATTTAAAGTGTGTATATTGAAATTACTTTTTTATGAATATTTGATTAGTTTTTAATGCTTAATTGAATCGTTTTTGAAGCTTGTTTACAAATTGAGCAGTATAGGTCTCCCAACCATGTTAATTTGTATAATTACTAATACTTGTATCAGATAGATGTTAAATATTGTTGCTTTTATAATGTTAAGCACAAAGGCGTTTTAATGTGTAAAAAAGTTCTATTTTGCTTTATTTCAACAGATTGTTCGTTGCACTAAAGTAATAAAGCCCTCATTTTAACGGACGAATATTAACAGTCTTCAATCTTAAAAAATTTAATCCGTTAATTTAACGGAAAATCCGTTTGTGCAAAAACGACAGATTGATCTGTTACCTAATTCGTAGTATACAACAGATTTTTTTTAGAGGGTACTTATAATGTTTTTGTTAGTATAATCCTATTTTAACTTTTTTAATAATAAAGGAAATAATATTATTTTACCTAACTTGCACAAATGCAAAGGGGACTTCAGCCTAAATTACGAAGTTCATTTAATTTTTTTTGGAAATGTTACTCCTTTGCAGATTTGAGAGGAAGAGATTTTATTATATCAAAAAAACTATAAAACATACAACAAGCAATAAAAATCGTTTGAAATAATTATAAAAATTATTTGAAAATAGTTAAAAATCATAAATAATCGGTTCGACATAAAAAACCACAAAAACGAAGCAATTAATTATCTTGAGATTTCTTTTGAAGTTGAGCGTATTGACTCAATCTAAATAATGAGCTTAACAAATAAAGTTTAAATAACTTTAAACAAAATAAACTTATGCCTATTAATAGACAAACCTTAGAGAAGCTACTTTAATAAATCCTTCGGCATCTTTTGGGTTGAAATCTCCTTTCCTGTCCATACTATCAAAAAATAAACGTTGGGAGTGAAATTTAAAAACTTAAATTTTTTACCTTTATTATATTTTATTACTATTTATTAGTTTAAAAATTTTTATATTTTTTAATTTTATAGTCTAAGATCTTATTATATTTGAATTTTTTCATCACATTAGCAGGTTCTATTAAAGCTCACTTTTTACTACGAAATATTTTTGTTTTCATCTCATTAACTATTTGTACTTAAGTTTTTATCTCATTAATCCCTCTAGCTATTTGTACCTAAGTTTTTATCTCATTAACCCCTTCTAACTATTTATACCTAAGTTTTCATCTCATTAACACCCCCTAACTTTTTATTCCTAAGTTTTTATCTTGTTAACCCTCTAATTATTTAATTTTAACTATTTAATTAGAACAAGAAAAAATTATATATATATATATTACCTCACTAATTCTTTGTTATAAAGAGAGTAGTCGGAGCATCTTGATTTTACATAAACCTTCATAAAACAAAAAAAAAACATTTTTTATTGACATAAAATTGAAAACCATAAGTTTGTCTGCATCGTTATGGAACGCACGACATTAGTTTTAAATTTTGACTACGATGTTCTATTCCAACAACTACGATGTTCTATTACAAAATCTTTTGGTTTATTTTTAAACTCGTAACAACAGTTTTTAGCATTTATTTTTTCTTGAGGAAAATCAAGAAATTTATATCACTACCTATTTACTCTTTGGATTCACCACCCTTAGTATGATCAAAATTTTCATATCACCACCTATTTGTTAACATTTATTTCACCACCTATTTGTAAACATTAATGTCACCATTTATTTGTAAATATTTTTATCATCGTCTATTTGTAAACATTTATATCACCATCTATTTGTAAACATAGCGTCTAACACCATGGCAACATTGAATAATAAATCTGTGGTGCAATAACTTAC